>NC_091158.1:889470-1167305 GCF_040958095.1 Procambarus clarkii
GTGATACTACATAAAATAGTATCAAAATATTGGTAAAAATGAATATATTTACGTAATATCAAACTACATGAAAAACGTGAAAAAAGTCACTATTTAACCATACTTGAGGATTTTAACTTCAAATCTTAGAGCGAGGTTTCGTATTATTTAGATCCAAGAAAAGACATATGACAATGTTGTTTTCAATACAAATGATAAAAAACAACGTGTTTTCATTAGAATTAACTAAAATGTTCCTGATTTTCCGTCTATATTACCGATGGAAGATGTAAACGAAAACCGCTCTATTCCGGCTGAAACGTCGATATATGCAATAAAAACAGAACTTCTCCCCTTTTATATATCTTACTCAGTATTTTAACGAGAAACAAATAGTTGATTGGAAATGAAGTATTTAAGGTTATTATCTAATCAATTATGTGTTTGCATCATTTTTATCGTATATATAGTGAATTAATACTCATAGACTGAAAATTCACAAAAACGTGGAAAAACGGCAAAATGTTGCCTAATTCGATGATATTTTTTTAACTCACATAGAGGAAAAGGGGATGATAAACGTCAAAATATTGCTAAATTCGATGATTTTTCGTACGAAACAAAATGCAAGAAAACTTGCTTAAAATGCAATATTATGCGAAATTCTGAGATGTGAAGGCCAAATCATATATCGTGATACTACATTAAATAGTATCAAAATATTGGTAAATAATGAATATATTTACGTAATATCAAACTACATGAAAAACGTGAAAAAAGTCACTATTTAACCATATTTGAGGATTTTTAACTTCAAATCATAGAGCGAGGTTTCGTATTATTTAGATCCAAGAAAAGACATATGACAATGTTGTTTCCAATACAAACGATAAAAATCAATGTGTTTTCATTAGAATTAACTAAAATGTTCCTAATTTTTCGTTTATATTACCGATGGAAGATGGACACGAAAACCGCTCTAATCCGGCTGAAACGTCGATATATGCAATAAAAATCGAACTTCTCCCATTTTCAATATCCTACTCAGTATTTTTACGAGAAAAAAATGGTTGATTGAAAATGAAGCATTTAAGGTTACTTTCTAATCAATTATGTGTTTGCATCATTTTTACCGTATATTTATTGAATTATTACCTATAAACTGAAAATTCACAAAAACGTGGAAAAACGGCAAAATATTGCCTAATTCGATGATATTTTGTTTAAATCACATAGACGAAAAGGGGATGATAAACGTCAAAATAGTGCTAAATTTGATGGTTTTGCGTACGAAACAAAATGCAAGAAAACTTTCTTAAAATGCAATATTATTCGAAATTCTGAGATTTGAAGGCCAAATCCCATTTCGTGATACTACATGAAATAGTATCGAAATTTTGGTAAAAATTAATATATTTACGTAATATCAAACTACATGAAAAAGGTGAAAAAAGTCACTATTTAACCATATTTGAGGATTTTGACTTCAAATCATAGAGCGAGGTTTCGTATTATTTAGATCCAAGAAAAGACATATGACAATGTTGTTTCCAATATAAATTAAAAAAAAACAATGTGTTTTCATTAGAATTAACTAAAATATTCCTGATTTTCCGTCTATATTACCGATGGAAGATGTATACGTAAAACCGCTCTAATCCGGTTGAAACGTCGATATATGCAATAAACACCGAACTTCTCCCCCTTTTCAATATCCTACTCAGTATTTTAACGAGATACATATGGTTGATTGAAAATGAAGTATTTAAGGTTAATTTCTAATCAATTGTGTGTTTGCATCATTTTTATCGTATATTTAATGAATTAATACCCATAGACTGAAAATTCACAAAAACGTGGAAAAACGGCAAAATATTGCCTAATTCGATGATATTTTGTTTAAATCACCTAAAGAAAAACGTATAAATATTGCTAAATTCGATGATTTTTTGTACGAAACAAAATGCAAGAAAACTTGCTTAAAATGCAATATTATGCGACATTCTGAGATTTGATAGCCAAATCACATATCGTGATACTAAATGAAATAGTATCGAAATATTGGTATAAATGAATATATCTACGTAATATCAAACTACATGAAAAACGTGAAAAAAGTCACTATTTAACCATACTTGAGGATTTTAACTTCAAATCATAGAGCGAGGTTTCGTATTATTTAGATCCAAGAAAAGACATATGACAATGTTGTTTCCAATACAAATGATAAAAAACAATGTGTTTTCATTAGAATTAACTAAAATGTTCCTGATTTTTCGTTTATATTACCGATGGAAGATGGACACGAAAACCGCTCTAATCCGGCTGAAACGTCGATATATGCAATAAAAATCGAACTTCTCCCATTTTCAATATCCTACTCAGTATTTTTACGAGAAAAAAATGGTTGATTGAAAATGAAGCATTTAAGGTTACTTTCTAATCAATTATTTGTTTGCATCATTTTTACCGTATATTTATTGAATTATTACCTATAAACTGAAAATTCACAAAAACGTGGAAAAACGGCAAAATATTGCCTAATTCGATGATATTTTGTTTAAATCACATAGAGGAAAAGGGGATGATAAACGTCAAAATATTGCTAAATTTGATGATTTTTCGTACAAAACAACATGCAAGAAAACTTTCTTAAAATGCAATACTATTCGAAATTCTGAGATTTGAAGGCCAAATCACATATCGTGATACTACATGAAATGGTATCGAAATTTTGGTAAAAATGAATATATTTACGTAATATCAAACTACATGAAAAAAATGAAAAAAGTCACTATTTAACCATATTTGAGGATTTTAACTTCAAATCATAGAGCGAGGTTTCGTATTATTTAGATCCAAGAAAAGACATATGACAATGTTGTTTCCAATACAAATGATAAAAAACAATGTGTTTTCATTAGAATTAACTAAAATATTCCTGATTTTCCGTCTATATTACCGATGGAAGATGTATACGTAAAACCGCTCTAATCCGGTTGAAACGTCGATATATGCAATAAACACAGAACTTCTCCCCCTTTTCAATATCCTACTCAGTATTTTAACGAGATACATATGGTTGATTGAAAATGAAGTATTTAAGGTTAATTTCTAATCAATTGTGTGTTTGCATCATTTTTATCGTATATTTAATGAATTAATACCCATAGACTGAAAATTCACAAAAACGTGGAAAAACGGCAAAATATTGCCTATTTCGATGATATTTTGTTTAAATCACCTAAAGAAAAACGTATAAATATTGCTAAATTCGATGATTTTTTGTACGAAACAAAATGCAAGAAAACTTGCTTAAAATGCAATATTATGCGACATTCTGAGATTTGATAGCCAAATCACATATCGTGATACTAAATGAAATAGTATCGAAATATTGGTATAAATGAATATATCTACGTAATATCAAACTACATGAAAAACGTGAAAAAAGTCACTATTTAACCATACTTGAGGATTTTAACTTCAAATCATAGAGCGAGGTTTCGTATTATTTAGATCCAAGAAAAGACATATGACAATGTTGTTTCCAATACAAATGATAAAAAACAATGTGTTTTCATTAGAATTAACTAAAATGTTCCTGATTTTTCGTTTATATTACCGATGGAAGATGGACACGAAAACCGCTCTAATCCGGCTGAAACGTCGATATATGCAATAAAAATCGAACTTCTCCCATTTTCAATATCCTACTCAGTATTTTTACGAGAAAAAAATGGTTGATTGAAAATGAAGCATTTAAGGTTACTTTCTAATCAATTATTTGTTTGCATCATTTTTACCGTATATTTATTGAATTATTACCTATAAACTGAAAATTCACAAAAACGTGGAAAAACGGCAAAATATTGCCTAATTCGATGATATTTTGTTTAAATCATATAGAGGAAAAGGGGATGATAAACGTCAAAATATTGCTAAATTTGATGATTTTTCGTACAAAACAACATGCAAGAAAACTTTCTTAAAATGCAATACTATTCGAAATTCTGAGATTTGAAGGCCAAATCACATATCGTGATACTACATGAAATGGTATCGAAATTTTGGTAAAAATGAATATATTTACGTAATATCAAACTACATGAAAAAAATGAAAAAAGTCACTATTTAACCATATTTGAGGATTTTAACTTCAAATCATAGAGCGAGGTTTCGTATTATTTAGATCCAAGAAAAGACATATGACAATGTTGTTTCCAATACAAATGATAAAAAACAATGTGTTTTCATTAGAATTAACTAAAATATTCCTGATTTTCCGTCTATATTACCGATGGAAGATGTACACGTAAAACCGCTCTAATCCGGTTGAAACGTCGATATATGCAATAAAAACCGAACTTCTCCCCCTTTTCAATATCCTACTCAGTATTTTAACGAGATACATATGGTTGATTGAAAATGAAGTATTTAAGGTTAATTTCTAATCAATTGTGTGTTTGCATCATTTTTATCGTATATATAATGAATTAATACCCATAAACTGAAAATTCACAAAAACGTGGAAAAACGTCAAAATATTGCCTAATTCGATGATATTTTGTTTAAATCACAGAGGAAAAGGGGATGATAAACGTCAAAATATTGCTAAATTCGATGATTTTTCGTACGAAACAAAATGCAAGAAAACTTGCTTAAAATGCAATATTATGCGAAATTCTGAGATGTGAAGGCCAAATCATATATCGTGATACTACATTAAATAGTATCAAAATATTGGTATATAATGAATATATTTACGTAATATCAAACTACATGAAAAACGTGAAAAAGTCACTATTTAACCATATTTGAGGATTTTTAACTTCAAATCATAGAGCGAGGTTTCGTATTATTTAGATCCAAGAAAAGACATATGACAATGTTGTTTCCAATACAAACGATAAAAACACAATGTGTTTTCATTAGAATTAACTAAAATGTTCCTGATTTTTCGTTTATATTACCGATGGAAGATGGACACGAAAACCGCTCTAATCCGGCTGAAACGTCGATATATGCAATAAAAATCGAACTTCTTCCATTTTCAATATCCTACTCAGTATTTTTACGAGAAAAAATTGTTGATTGAAAATGAAGCATTTAAGGTTACTTTCTAATCAATTATGTGTTTGCATCATTTTTACCGTATATTTATTGAATTATTACCTATAAACTGAAAATTCACAAAAACGTGGAAAAACGGCAAAATATTACCTAATTCGATGATATTTTGTTTAAATCACATAGACGAAAAGGGGATGATATACGTCAAAATATTGCTAAATTTGATGGTTTTTCGTACGAAACAAAATGCAAGAAAACTTTCTTAAAATGCAATATTATTCGAAATTCTGAGATTTGAAGGCCAAATCCCATATCGTGATACTACATGAAATAGTATCGAAATTTTGGTAAAAATGAATATATTTACGTAATATCAAACTACATGAAAAAGGTGAAAAAAGTCACTATTTAACCATATTTGAGGATTTTGACTTCAAATCATAGAGCGAGGTTTCGTATTATTTAGATCCAAGAAAAGACATATGACAATGTTGTTTCCAATATAAATGAAAAAAAAACAATGTGTTTTCATTAGAATTAACTAAAATATTCCTGATTTTCCGTCTATATTACCGATGGAAGATGTATACGTAAAACCGCTCTAATCCGGTTGAAACGTCGATATATGCAATAAACACCGAACTTCTCCCCCTTTTCAATATCCTACTCAGTATTTTAACGAGATACATATGGTTGATTGAAAATGAAGTATTTAAGGTTAATTTCTAATCAATTGTGTGTTTGCATCATTTTTATCGTATATTTAATGAATTAATACCCATAGACTGAAAATTCACAAAAACGTGGAAAAACGGCAAAATATTGCCTAATTCGATGATATTTTGTTTAAATCACCTAAAGAAAAACGTATAAATATTGCTAAATTCGATGATTTTTTGTACGAAACAAAATGCAAGAAAACTTGCTTAAAATGCAATATTATGCGACATTCTGAGATTTGATAGCCAAATCACATATCGTGATACTAAATGAAATAGTATCGAAATATTGGTATAAATGAATATATCTACGTAATATCAAACTACATGAAAAACGTGAAAAAAGTCACTATTTAACCATACTTGCGGATTTTAACTTCAAATCATAGAGCGAGGTTTCGTATTATTTAGATCCAAGAAAAGACATATGACAATGTTGTTTCTAATACAAATGATAAAAAACAATGTGTTTTCATTAGAATTAACTAAAATGTTCCTGATTTTCCGTCAATATTACCGATGGAAGATGTACACGTAAAACCGCTCTAATCCGGTTGAAACGTCGATATATGCAATAAAAACCGAACTTCTCCCCCTTTTCAATATCCTACTAAGTATTTTAACGAGATACATATGGTTGATTGAAAATGAAGTATTTAAGGTTAATTTCTAATCAATTGTGTGTTTGCATCATTTTTATCGTATATATAATGAATTAATACCCATAAACTGAAAATTCACAAAAACGTGGAAAAACGGCAAAATATTTCCTAATTCGATGATATTTTGTTTAAATCACAGAGGAAATGGGGATGATAAACGTCAAAATATTGCTAAATTCGATGATTTTTCGTACGAAACAAAATGCAAGAAAACTTGCTTAAAATGCAATATTATGCGAAATTCTGAGATGTGAAGGCCAAATCATATATCGTGATACTACATAAAATAGTATCAAAATATTGGTAAAAATGAATATATTTACGTAATATCAAACTACATGAAAAACGTGAAAAAAGTCACTATTTAACCATACTTGAGGATTTTAACTTCAAATCTTAGAGCGAGGTTTCGTATTATTTAGATCCAAGAAAAGACATATGACAATGTTGTTTTCAATACAAATGATAAAAAACAACGTGTTTTCATTAGAATTAACTAAAATGTTCCTGATTTTCCGTCTATATTACCGATGGAAGATGTAAACGAAAACCGCTCTATTCCGGCTGAAACGTCGATATATGCAATAAAAACAGAACTTCTCCCCTTTTATATATCTTACTCAGTATTTTAACGAGAAACAAATAGTTGATTGGAAATGAAGTATTTAAGGTTATTATCTAATCAATTATGTGTTTGCATCATTTTTATCGTATATATAGTGAATTAATACTCATAGACTGAAAATTCACAAAAACGTGGAAAAACGGCAAAATGTTGCCTAATTCGATGATATTTTTTTAACTCACATAGAGGAAAAGGGGATGATAAACGTCAAAATATTGCTAAATTCGATGATTTTTCGTACGAAACAAAATGCAAGAAAACTTGCTTAAAATGCAATATTATGCGAAATTCTGAGATGTGAAGGCCAAATCATATATCGTGATACTACATTAAATAGTATCAAAATATTGGTAAATAATGAATATATTTACGTAATATCAAACTACATGAAAAACGTGAAAAAAGTCACTATTTAACCATATTTGAGGATTTTTAACTTCAAATCATAGAGCGAGGTTTCGTATTATTTAGATCCAAGAAAAGACATATGACAATGTTGTTTCCAATACAAACGATAAAAATCAATGTGTTTTCATTAGAATTAACTAAAATGTTCCTGATTTTTCGTTTATATTACCGATGGAAGATGGACACGAAAACCGCTCTAATCCGGCTGAAACGTCGATATATGCAATAAAAATCGAACTTCTCCCATTTTCAATATCCTACTCAGTATTTTTACGAGAAAAAAATGGTTGATTGAAAATGAAGCATTTAAGGTTACTTTCTAATCAATTATGTGTTTGCATCATTTTTACCGTATATTTATTGAATTATTACCTATAAACTGAAAATTCACAAAAACGTGGAAAAACGGCAAAATATTGCCTAATTCGATGATATTTTGTTTAAATCACATAGACGAAAAGGGGATGATAAACGTCAAAATAGTGCTAAATTTGATGGTTTTGCGTACGAAACAAAATGCAAGAAAACTTTCTTAAAATGCAATATTATTCGAAATTCTGAGATTTGAAGGCCAAATCCCATATCGTGATACTACATGAAATAGTATCGAAATTTTGGTAAAAATGAATATATTTACGTAATATCAAACTACATGAAAAAGGTGAAAAAAGTCACTATTTAACCATATTTGAGGATTTTGACTTCAAATCATAGAGCGAGGTTTCGTATTATTTAGATCCAAGAAAAGACATATGACAATGTTGTTTCCAATATAAATGAAAAAAAAACAATGTGTTTTCATTAGAATTAACTAAAATATTCCTGATTTTCCGTCTATATTACCGATGGAAGATGTATACGTAAAACCGCTCTAATCCGGTTGAAACGTCGATATATGCAATAAACACCGAACTTCTCCCCCTTTTCAATATCCTACTCAGTATTTTAACGAGATACATATGGTTGATTGAAAATGAAGTATTTAAGGTTAATTTCTAATCAATTGTGTGTTTGCATCATTTTTATCGTATATTTAATGAATTAATACCCATAGACTGAAAATTCACAAAAACGTGGAAAAACGGCAAAATATTGCCTAATTCGATGATATTTTGTTTAAATCACCTAAAGAAAAACGTATAAATATTGCTAAATTCGATGATTTTTTGTACGAAACAAAATGCAAGAAAACTTGCTTAAAATGCAATATTATGCGACATTCTGAGATTTGATAGCCAAATCACATATCGTGATACTAAATGAAATAGTATCGAAATATTGGTATAAATGAATAAATCTACGTAATATCAAACTACATGAAAAACGTGAAAAACGTCACTATTTAACCATACTTGAGGATTTTAACTTCAAATCATAGAGCGAGGTTTCGTATTATTTAGATCCAAGAAAAGACATATGACAATGTTGTTTCCAATACAAATGATAAAAAACAATGTGTTTTCATTAGAATTAACTAAAATATTCCTGATTTTCCGTCTATATTACCGATGGAAGATGTACACGTAAAACCGCTCTAATCCGGTTGAAACGTCGATATATGCAATAAAAACCGAACTTCTCCCCCTTTTCAATATCCTACTCAGTATTTTAACGAGATACATATGGTTGATTGAAAATGAAGTATTTAAGGTTAATTTCTAATCAATTGTGTGTTTGCATCATTTTTATCGTATATATAATGAATTAATACCCATAAACGGAAAATTCACAAAAACGTGGAAAAACGGCAAAATATTGCCTAATTCGATGATATTTTGTTTAACTCACATAGAGGAAAAAGGGATGATAAACGTCAAAATATTGCTAAATTTGATGATTTTTCGTACGAAACAAAATGCAAGAAAACTTTCTTAAAATGCAATACTATTCGAAATTCTGAGATTTGAAGGCCAAATCACATATCGTGATACTACATGAAATAGTATCGAAATTTTGGTAAAAATGAATATATTTACGTAATATCAAACTACATGAAAAATGTGAAAAAAGTCACTATTTAACCATACTTGAAGATTTTAACTTCAAATCTTAGAGCGAGGTTTCGTATTATTTAGATCCAAGAAAAGACATATGACAATGTTGCTTCCAATATAATAAAAATTATAAAAAACAATGTGTTTTCATTAAAATTAACTAAAATGTTCCTGATTTTCCGTCTATATTACCGATGGAAGATGTAAACGAAAACCGCTCTATTCCGGCTGAAACGTCGATATATGCAATAAAAACAGAACTTCTCCCCTTTTATATATCTTACTCAGTATTTTAACGAGAAACAAATAGTTGATTGGAAATGAAGTATTTAAGGTTATTATCTAATCAATTATGTGTTTGCATCATTTTTATCGTATATATAATGAATTAATACTCATAGACTGAAAATTCACAAAAACGTGGAAAAACGGCAAAATGTTGCCTAATTCGATGATATTTTTTTAACTCACATAGAGGAAAAGGGGATGATAAACGTCAAAATATTGCTAAATTCGATGATTTTTCGTACGAAACAAAATGCAAGAAAACTTGCTTAAAATGCAATATTATGCGAAATTCTGAGATGTGAAGGCCAAATCATATATCGTGATACTACATAAAATAGTATCAAAATATTGGTAAATAATGAATATATTTACGTAATATCAAACTACATGAAAAACGTGAAAAAAGTCACTATTTAACCATATTTGAGGATTTTTAACTTCAAATCATAGAGCGAGGTTTCGTATTATTTAGATCCAAGAAAAGACATATGACAATGTTGTTTCCAATACAAACGATAAAAATCAATGTGTTTTCATTAGAATTAACTAAAATGTTCCTGATTTTTCGTTTATATTACCGATGGAAGATGGACACGAAAACCGCTCTAATCCGGCTGAAACGTCGATATATGCAATAAAAATCGAACTTCTTCCATTTTCAATATCCTACTCAGTATTTTTACAAGAAAAAAATGGTTGATTGAAAATGAAGCATTTAAGGTTACTTTCTAATCAATTATGTGTTTGCATCATTTTTATCGTATATTTATTGAATTATTACCTATAAACTGAAAATTCACAAAAACGTGGAAAAACGGCAAAATATTGCCTAATTCGATGATATTTTGTTTAAATCACATAGACGAAAAGGGGATAATAAACGTCAAAATATTGCTAAATTTGATGATTTTTCGTACGAAACAAAATGCAAGAAAACTTTCTTAAAATGCAATACTATTCGAAATTCTGAGATTTGAAGGCCAAATCACATATCGTGATACTACATGAAATAGTATCGAAATTTTGGTAAAAATGAATATATTTACGTAATATCAAACTACATGAAAAATGTGAAAAAAGTCACTATTTAACCATATATGAGGATTTTAACTTCAAATCATAGAGCGAGGTTTCGTATTATTTAGATCCAAGAAAAGACATATGACAATGTTGTTTCCAATACAAATGATAAAAAACAATGTGTTTTCATTAGAATTAACTAAAATATTCCTGATTTTCCGTCTATATTACCGATGGAAGATGTACACGTAAAACCGCTCTAATCCGGTTGAAACGTCGATATATGCAATAAAAACCGAACTTCTCCCCCTTTTCAATATCCTACTCAGTATTTTAACGAGATACATATGGTTGATTGAAAATGAAGTATTTAAGGTTAATTTCTAATCAATTGTGTGTTTGCATCATTTTTATCGTATATATAATGAATTAATACCCATAAACGGAAAATTCACAAAAACGTGGAAAAACGGCAAAATATTGCCTAATTCGATGATATTTTGTTTAACTCACATAGAGGAAAAAGGGATGATAAACGTCAAAATATTGCTAAATTTGATGATTTTTCGTACGAAACAAAATGCAAGAAAACTTTCTTAAAATGCAATACTATTCGAAATTCTGAGATTTGAAGGCCAAATCACATATCGTGATACTACATGAAATAGTATCGAAATTTTGGTAAAAATGAATATATTTACGTAATATCAAACTACATGAAAAATGTGAAAAAAGTCACTATTTAACCATACTTGAAGATTTTAACTTCAAATCTTAGAGCGAGGTTTCGTATTATTTAGATCCAAGAAAAGACATATGACAATGTTGCTTCCAATATGATAAAAATGATAAAAAACAATGTGTTTTCATTAAAATTAACTAAAATGTTCCTGATTTTCCGTCTATATTACCGATGGAAGATGTAAACGAAAACCGCTCTATTCCGGCTGAAACGTCGATATATGCAATAAAAACAGAACTTCTCCCCTTTTATATATCTTACTCAGTATTTTAACGAGAAACAAATAGTTGATTGGAAATGAAGTATTTAAGGTTATTATCTAATCAATTATGTGTTTGCATCATTTTTATCGTATATATAATGAATTAATACTCATAGACTGAAAATTCACAAAAACGTGGAAAAACGGCAAAATGTTGCCTAATTCGATGATATTTTTTTAACTCACATAGAGGAAAAGGGGATGATAAACGTCAAAATATTGCTAAATTCGATGATTTTTCGTACGAAACAAAATGCAAGAAAACTTGCTTAAAATGCAATATTATGCGAAATTCTGAGATGTGAAGGCCAAATCATATATCGTGATACTACATAAAATAGTATCAAAATATTGGTAAATAATGAATATATTTACGTAATATCAAACTACATGAAAAACGTGAAAAAAGTCACTATTTAACCATATTTGAGGATTTTTAACTTCAAATCATAGAGCGAGGTTTCGTATTATTTAGATCCAAGAAAAGACATATGACAATGTTGTTTCCAATACAAACGATAAAAATCAATGTGTTTTCATTAGAATTAACTAAAATGTTCCTGATTTTTCGTTTATATTACCGATGGAAGATGGACACGAAAACCGCTCTAATCCGGCTGAAACGTCGATATATGCAATAAAAATCGAACTTCTTCCATTTTCAATATCCTACTCAGTATTTTTACAAGAAAAAAATGGTTGATTGAAAATGAAGCATTTAAGGTTACTTTCTAATCAATTATGTGTTTGCATCATTTTTATCGTATATTTATTGAATTATTACCTATAAACTGAAAATTCACAAAAACGTGGAAAAACGGCAAAATATTGCCTAATTCGATGATATTTTGTTTAAATCACATAGACGAAAAGGGGATAATAAACGTCAAAATATTGCTAAATTTGATGATTTTTCGTACGAAACAAAATGCAAGAAAACTTTCTTAAAATGCAATACTATTCGAAATTCTGAGATTTGAAGGCCAAATCACATATCGTGATACTACATGAAATAGTATCGAAATTTTGGTAAAAATGAATATATTTACGTAATATCAAACTACATGAAAAATGTGAAAAAAGTCACTATTTAACCATATATGAGGATTTTAACTTCAAATCATAGAGCGAGGTTTCGTATTATTTAGATCCAAGAAAAGACATATGACAATGTTGTTTCCAATACAAATGATAAAAAACAATGTGTTTTCATTAGAATTAACTAAAATATTCCTGATTTTCCGTCTATATTACCGATGGAAGATGTACACGTAAAACCGCTCTAATCCGGTTGAAACGTCGATATATGCAATAAAAACCGAACTTCTCCCCCTTTTCAATATCCTACTCAGTATTTTAACGAGATACATATGGTTGATTGAAAATGAAGTATTTAAGGTTAATTTCTAATCAATTGTGTGTTTGCATCATTTTTATCGTATATATAATGAATTAATACCCTTAAACTGAAAATTCACAAAAACGTGGAAAAACGGCAAAATATTGCCTAATTCGATGATATTTTGTTTAACTCACATAGAGGAAAAAGGGATGATAAACGTCAAAATATTGCTAAATTTGATGATTTTTCGTACGAAACAAAATGCAAGAAAACTTTCTTAAAATGCAATACTATTCGAAATTCTGAGATTTGAAGGCCAAATCACATATCGTGATACTACATGAAATAGTATCGAAATTTTGGTAAAAATGAATATATTTACGTAATATCAAACTACATGAAAAATGTGAAAAAAGTCACTATTTAACCATACTTGAGGATTTTAACTTCAAATCTTAGAGCGAGGTTTCGTATTATTTAGATCCAAGAAAAGACATATGACAATGTTGTTTCCAATATGATAAAAATGATAAAAAACAATGTGTTTTCATTAAAATTAACTAAAATGTTCCTGATTTTCCGTCTATATTACCGATGGAAGATGTAAACGAAAACCGCTCTATTCCGGCTGAAACGTCGATATATGCAATAAAAACAGAACTTCTCGCCTTTTATATATCTTACTCAGTATTTTAACGAGAAACAAATAGTTGATTGGAAATGAAGTATTTAAGGTTATTATCTAATCAATTATGTGTTTGCATCATTTTTATCGTATATATAATGAATTAATACTCATAGACTGAAAATTCACAAAAACGTGGAAAAACGGCAAAATGTTGCCTAATTCGATGATATTTTTTTAACTCACATAGAGGAAAAGGGGATGATAAACGTCAAAATATTGCTAAATTCGATGATTTTTCGTACGAAACAAAATGCAAGAAAACTTGCTTAAAATGCAATATTATGCGAAATTCTGAGATGTGAAGGCCAAATCATATATCGTGATACTACATAAAATAGTATCAAAATATTGGTAAATAATGAATATATTTACGTAATATCAAACTACATGAAAAACGTGAAAAAAGTCACTATTTAACCATATTTGAGGATTTTTAACTTCAAATCATAGAGCGAGGTTTCGTATTATTTAGATCCAAGAAAAGACATATGACAATGTTGTTTCCAATACAAACGATAAAAATCAATGTGTTTTCATTAGAATTAACTAAAATGTTCCTGATTTTTCGTTTATATTACCGATGGAAGATGGACACGAAAACCGCTCTAATCCGGCTGAAACGTCGATATATGCAATAAAAATCGAACTTCTTCCATTTTCAATATCCTACTCAGTATTTTTACGAGAAAAAAATGGTTGATTGAAAATGAAGCATTTAAGGTTACTTTCTAATCAATTATGTGTTTGCATCATTTTTATCGTATATTTATTGAATTATTACCTATAAACTGAAAATTCACAAAAACGTGGAAAAACGGCAAAATATTGCCTAATTCGATGATATTTTGTTTAAATCACATAGACGAAAAGGGGATAATAAACGTCAAAATATTGCTAAATTTGATGATTTTTCGTACGAAACAAAATGCAAGAAAACTTTCTTAAAATGCAATACTATTCGAAATTCTGAGATTTGAAGGCCAAATCACATATCGTGATACTACATGAAATAGTATCGAAATTTTGGTAAAAATGAATATATTTACGTAATATCAAACTACATGAAAAATGTGAAAAAAGTCACTATTTAACCATATATGAGGATTTTAACTTCAAATCATAGAGCGAGGTTTCGTATTATTTAGATCCAAGAAAAGACATATGACAATGTTGTTTCCAATACAAATGATAAAAAACAATGTGTTTTCATTAGAATTAACTAAAATATTCCTGATTTTCCGTCTATATTACCGATGGAAGATGTACACGTAAAACCGCTCTAATCCGGTTGAAACGTCGATATATGCAATAAAAACCGAACTTCTCCCCCTTTTCAATATCCTACTCAGTATTTTAACGAGATACATATGGTTGATTGAAAATGAAGTATTTAAGGTTAATTTCTAATCAATTGTGTGTTTGCATCATTTTTATCGTATATATAATGAATTAATACCCTTAAACTGAAAATTCACAAAAACGTGGAAAAACGGCAAAATATTGCCTAATTCGATGATATTTTGTTTAACTCACATAGAGGAAAAAGGGATGATAAACGTCAAAATATTGCTAAATTTGATGATTTTTCGTACGAAACAAAATGCAAGAAAACTTTCTTAAAATGCAATACTATTCGAAATTCTGAGATTTGAAGGCCAAATCACATATCGTGATACTACATGAAATAGTATCGAAATTTTGGTAAAAATGAATATATTTACGTAATATCAAACTACATGAAAAATGTGAAAAAAGTCACTATTTAACCATACTTGAGGATTTTAACTTCAAATCTTAGAGCGAGGTTTCGTATTATTTAGATCCAAGAAAAGACATATGACAATGTTGTTTCCAATATGATAAAAATGATAAAAAACAATGTGTTTTCATTAAAATTAACTAAAATGTTCCTGATTTTCCGTCTATATTACCGATGGAAGATGTAAACGAAAACCGCTCTATTCCGGCTGAAACGTCGATATATGCAATAAAAACAGAACTTCTCGCCTTTTATATATCTTACTCAGTATTTTAACGAGAAACAAATAGTTGATTGGAAATGAAGTATTTAAGGTTATTATCTAATCAATTATGTGTTTGCATCATTTTTATCGTATATATAATGAATTAATACTCATAGACTGAAAATTCACAAAAACGTGGAAAAACGGCAAAATGTTGCCTAATTCGATGATATTTTTTTAACTCACATAGAGGAAAAGGGGATGATAAACGTCAAAATATTGCTAAATTCGATGATTTTTCGTACGAAACAAAATGCAAGAAAACTTGCTTAAAATGCAATATTATGCGAAATTCTGAGATGTGAAGGCCAAATCATATATCGTGATACTACATAAAATAGTATCAAAATATTGGTAAATAATGAATATATTTACGTAATATCAAACTACATGAAAAACGTGAAAAAAGTCACTATTTAACCATATTTGAGGATTTTTAACTTCAAATCATAGAGCGAGGTTTCGTATTATTTAGATCCAAGAAAAGACATATGACAATGTTGTTTCCAATACAAACGATAAAAATCAATGTGTTTTCATTAGAATTAACTAAAATGTTCCTGATTTTTCGTTTATATTACCGATGGAAGATGGACACGAAAACCGCTCTAATCCGGCTGAAACGTCGATATATGCAATAAAAATCGAACTTCTTCCATTTTCAATATCCTACTCAGTATTTTTACGAGAAAAAAATGGTTGATTGAAAATGAAGCATTTAAGGTTACTTTCTAATCAATTATGTGTTTGCATCATTTTTATCGTATATTTATTGAATTATTACCTATAAACTGAAAATTCACAAAAACGTGGAAAAACGGCAAAATATTGCCTAATTCGATGATATTTTGTTTAAATCACATAGACGAAAAGGGGATAATAAACGTCAAAATATTGCTAAATTTGATGATTTTTCGTACGAAACAAAATGCAAGAAAACTTTCTTAAAATGCAATATTATTCGAAATTCTGAGATTTGAAGGCCAAATCCCATATCGTGATACTACATGAAATAGTATCGAAATTTTGGTAAAAATGAATATATTTACGTAATATCAAACTACATGAAAAAGGTGAAAAAAGTCACTATTTAACCATATTTGAGGATTTTGACTTCAAATCATAGAGCGAGGTTTCGTATTATTTAGATCCAAGAAAAGACATATGACAATGTTGTTTCCAATATAAATGAAAAAAAACAATGTGTTTTCATTAGAATTAACTAAAATATTCCTGATTTTCCGTCTATATTACCGATGGAAGATGTATACGTAAAACCGCTCTAATCGGTTGAAACGTCAATATATGCAATAAACACCGAACTTCTCCCCCTTTTCAATATCCTACTCAGTATTTTAACGAGATACATATGGTTCATTGAAAATGAAGTATTTAAGGTTAATTTCTAATCAATTGTGTGTTTGCATCATTTTTATCGTATATTTAATGAATTAATACCCATAGACTGAAAATTCACAAAAACGTGGAAAAACGGCAAAATATTGCCTAATTCGATGATATTTTGTTTAAATCACCTAAAGAAAAACGTATAAATATTGCTAAATTCGATGATTTTTTGTACGAAACAAAATGCAAGAAAACTTGCTTAAAATGCAATATTATGCGACATTCTGAGATTTGATAGCCAAATCACATATCGTGATACTACACGAAATAGTATCGAAATATTGGTATAAATGAATATATCTACGTAATATCAAACTACATGAAAAACGTGAAAAAAAGTCACTATTTAACCATACTTGAGGATTTTAACTTCAAATCATAGAGCGAGGTTTTGTATTATTTAGATCCAAGAAAAGACATATGACAATGTTGTTTCCAATACAAATGATAAAAAACAATGTGTTTTCATTAGAATTAACTAAAATGTTCCTGATTTTCCGTCTATATTACCGATGGAAGATGTACACGAAAACCGCTCTATTGCGGCTGAAACGTTGATATATGCAATAAAAACAGAACTTCTCCCCTTTTATATATCTTACTCAGTATTTTAACGAGAAACAAATAGTTGATTGAAAATGAAGTATTTAAGGTTATTATCTAATCAATTATGTGTTTGCATAATTTTTATCGTATATATAATGAATTAATACTCATAGACTGAAAATTCACAAAAACCTGGAAAACGGCAAAATGTTGCCTAATTCGATGATATTTTGTTTAACTCACATAGAGGAAAAGGGGATGATAAACGTCAAATATTGCTAAATTCGATGATTTTTCGTACGAAACAAAATGCAAGAAAACTTTCTTAAAATGCAATACTATTCGAAATTCTGAGATTTGAAGGCCAAATCACATATCGTGATACTACATGAAATAGTATCGAAATTTTGGTAAAAATGAATATATTTACGTAATATCAAACTACATGAAAAATGTGAAAAAAGTCACTATTTAACCATACTTGAGGATTTTAACTTCAAATCTTTGAGCGAGGTTTCGTATTATTTAGATCCAAGAAAAGACATATGACAATGTTGTTTCCAATATGATAAAAATGATAAAAAACAATGTGTTTTCATTAAAATTAACTAAAATGTTCCTGATTTTCCGTCTATATTACCGATGGAAGATGTAAACGAAAACCGCTCTATTCCGGCTGAAACGTCGATATATGCAATAAAAACAGAACTTCTCCTCTTTTATATATCTTACTCAGTATTTTAACGAGAAACAAATAGTTGATTGGAAATGAAGTATTTAAGGTTATTATCTAATCAATTATGTGTTTGCATCATTTTTATCGTATATGTAATGAATTAATACTCATAGACTGAAAATTCACAAAAACGTGGAAAAACGGCAAAATGTTGCCTAATTCGATGATATTTTTTTAACTCACATAGAGGAAAAGGGGATGATAAACGTCAAAATATTGCTAAATTCGATGATTTTTCGTACGAAACAAAATGCAAGAAAACTTGCTTAAAATGCAATATTATGCGAAATTCTGAGATGTGAAGGCCAAATCATATATCGTGATACTACATAAAATAGTATCAAAATATTGGTAAATAATGAATATATTTACGTAATATCAAACTACATTGAAAACGTGAAAAAAGTCACTATTTAACCATATTTGAGGATTTTTAACTTCAAATCATAGAGCGAGGTTTCGTATTATTTAGATCCAAGAAAAGACATATGACAATGTTGTTTCCAATACAAACGATAAAAATCAATGTGTTTTCATGAGAATTAACTAAAATATTCCTGATTTTCCGTCTATATTACCGATGGAAGATGTACACGTAAAACCGCTCTAATCCGGATGAAACGTCGATATATGCAATAAAAACCGAACTTCTCACCCTTTTCAATATCCTACTCAGTATTTTAACGAGATACATATGGTTGATTGAAAATGAAGTATTTAAGGTTAATTTCTAATCAATTGTGTGTTTGCATCATTTTTATCGTATATATAATGAAATAATACCCATAAACTGAAAATTCACAAAAACGTGGAAAAACGGCAAAATATTGCCTAATTCGATGATATTTTGTTTAAATCACAGAGGAAAAGGGAATGATAAACGTCAAAATATTGCTAAATTCGATGATTTTTCGTACGAAACAAAATGCAAGAAAACTTGCTTAAAATGCAATATTATGCGAAATTCTGAGATGTGAAGGCCAAATCATATATCGTGATACTACATAAAATAGTATCAAAATATTGGTAAAAATGAATATATTTACGTAATATCAAACTACATGAAAAACGTGAAAAAAGTCACTATTTAACCATACTTGAGGATTTTAACTTCAAATCTTAGAGCGAGGTTTCGTATTATTTAGATCCAAGAAAGACATATGACAATGTTGTTTTCAATACAAATGATAAAAAACAACGTGTTTTCATTAGAATTAACTAAAATGTTCCTGATTTTCCGTCTATATTACCGATGGAAGATGTATACGTAAAACCGCTCTAATCCGGTTGAAACGTCGATATATGCAATAAACACCGAACTTCTCCCCCTTTTCAATATCCTACTCAGTATTTTAACGAGATACATATGGTTGATTGAAAATGAAGTATTTAAGGTTAATTTCTAATCAATTGTGTGTTTGCATCATTTTTATCGTATATTTAATGAATTAATACCCATAGACTGAAAATTCACAAAAACGTGGAAAAACGGCAAAATATTGCCTAATTCGATGATATTTTGTTTAAATCACATAAAGAAAAACGTATAAATATTGCTAAATTCGATGATTTTTTGTACGAAACAAAATGCAAGAAAACTTGCTTAAAATGCAATATTATGCGACATTCTGAGATTTGATAGCCAAATCACATATCGTGATACTACATAAAATAGTATCAAAATATTGGTAAAAAATGAATATATTTACGTAATATCAAACTATATGAAAAACGTGAAAAAAGTCACTATTTAACCATACTTGAGGATTTTAACTTCAAATCATAGAGCGAGGTTTCGTATTATTTAGATCCAAGAAAAGACATATGACAATGTTGTTTCCAATATGATAAAAATGATAAAAAACAATGTGTTTTCATTAAAATTAACTAAAATGTTCCTGATTTTCCGTCTATATTACCGATGGAAGATGTACACGAAAACCGCTCAATTCCGGCTGAAACGTCGATATATGCAATAAAAACAGAACTTCTCCCCTTTTATATATCTTACTCAGTATTTTAACGAGAAACAAATAGTTGATTGAAAAAGAAGTACTTAAGGTTATTATCTAATCAATTATGAGTTTGCATCATTTTTATCGTATATATAATGAATTAATACTCATAGACTGAAAATTCACAAAAACGTGGAAAAACGGCAAAATATTGCCTAATTCGATTATATTTTGTTTAACTCACATAGAGGAAAAGGGGATGATAAACGTCAAAATATTGCTAAATTCGATGATTTTTCGTACGAAACAAAATGCAAGAAAACTTGCTTAAAATGCAATTTCATGCGAAATTCTGAGATTTGAAGGCCAAATCACATATCGTCATACTACATGAAATAGTATCGAAATATTGGTATAAATGAATATATTTACGTAATATCAAACTACATGAAAAACGTGAAAAAAGTCACTATTTAACCATACTTGAGGATTTTAACTTCAAATCATAGAGTGAGGTTTCGTATTATTTAGATCCAAGAAAAGACATATGACAATGTTGTTTCCAATACAAATGATAAAAAACAATGTGTTTTCATTAGAATTAACTAAAATGTTCCTGATTTTCCGTCTATATTACCGATGGAAGATGTACACGAAAACCGCTCTATTCCGGCTGAAACGTCGATATATGCAATAAAAACAGAACTTCTCCCCTTTTATATATCTTACTCAGTATTTTAACGAGAAACAAATAGTTGATTGAAAATGAAGTATTTAAGGTTATTATCTAATCAATGATAAACGTCAAAATATTGCTAAATTCGATGATTTTTCGTACGAAACAAAATGCAAGAAAACTTGCTTAAAATGCAATATTATGCGAAATTCTGAGATGTGAAGGCCAAATCATATATCGTGATACTACATAAAATAGTATCAAAATATTGGTAAAAATGAATATATTTACGTAATATCAAACTACATGAAAAACGTGAAAAAAGTCACTATTTAACCATTTTTGAGGATTTTAACTTCAAATCATAGAGCGAGGTTTCGTATTATTTAGATCCAAGAAAAGACATATGACAATGTTGTTTCTAATACAAACGATAAAAATCAATGTGTTTTCATTAGAATTAACTAAAATGTTCCTGATTTTTCGTTTATATTACCGATGGAAGATGGACACGAAAACCGCTCTAATCCGGCTGAAACGTCGATATATGCAATAAAAATCGAACTTCTCCCATTTTCAATATCCTACTCAGTATTTTTACGAGAAAAAAATGGTTGATTGAAAATGAAGCATTTAAGGTTACTTTCTAATCAATTATGTGTTTGCATCATTTTTATCGTATATTTATTGAATTATTACCTATAAACTGAAAATTCACAAAAACGTGGAAAAACGGCAAAATATTGCCTATTTCGATGATATTTTGTTTAAATCACATAGAGGAAAAGGGGATGATAAACGTCAAAATATTGCTAAATTTGATGATTTTTCGTACGAAACAAAATGCAAGAAAACTTTCTTAAAATGCAATACTATTCGAAATTCTGAGATTTGAAGGCCAAATCACATATCGTGATACTACATGAAATAGTATCGAAATTTTGGTAAAAATGAATATATTTACGTAATATCAAACTACATGAAAAATGTGAAAAAAGTCACTATTTAACCATATTTGAGAATTTTAACTTCAAATCATAGAGCGAGGTTTCGTATTATTTAGATCCAAGAAAAGACATATGACAATGTTGTTTCCAATACAAATGATAAAAAACAATGTGTTTTCATTAGAATTAACTAAAATATTCCTGATTTTCCGTCTATATTACCGATGGAAGATGTACACGTAAAACCGCTCTAATCCGGTTGAAACGTCGATATATGCAATAAAAACCGAACTTCTCCCCCTTTTCAATATCCTACTCAGTATTTTAACGAGATACATATGGTTGATTGAAAATGAAGTATTTAAGGTTAATTTCTAATCAATTGTGTGTTTGCATCATTTTTATCGTATATATAATGAATTAATACCCATAAACTGAAAATTCACAAAAACGTGGAAAAACGGCAAAATATTGCCTAATTCGATGATATTTTGTTTAAATCACAGAGGAAAAGGGGATGATAAACGTCAAAATATTGCTAAATTCGATGATTTTTCGTACGAAACAAAATGCAAGAAAACTTGCTTAAAATGCAATATTATGCGAAATTCTGAGATGTGAAGGCCAAATCATATATCGTGATACTACATAAAATACTATCAAAATATTGGTAAAAATGAATATATTTACGTAATATCAAACTACATGAAAAACGTGAAAAAAGTCACTATTTAACCATACTTGAGGATTTTTACTTCAAATCATAGAGTGAGGTTTCGTATTATTTAGATCCAAGAAAAGACATATGACAATGTTGTTTCCAATACAAATGATAAAAAACAATGTGTTTTCATTAGAATTAACTAAAATGTTCCTGATTTTCCGTCTATATTACCAATGGAAGATGTAAACGAAAACCGCTCTATTCCGGCTGAAACGTCGATATATGCAATAAAAACAGAACTTCTCCCCTTTTATATATCTTACTCGGTATTTTAACGAGAAACAAATAGTTGATTGGAAATGAAGTATTTAAGGTTATTATCTAATCAATTATGTGTTTGCATCATTTTTATCGTATATATAATGAATTAATACTCATAGACTTAAAATTCACAAAAACGTGGAAAAACGGCAAAATGTTGCCTAATTCGATGATATTTTGTTTAACTCACATAGAGGAAAAGGGGATGATAAACGTCAAAATATTGCTAAATTCGATGATTTTTCGTACGAAACAAAATGCAAGAAAACTTGCTTAAAATGCAATATTATGCGAAATTCTGAGATGTGAAGGCCAAATCATATATCGTGATACTACATAAAATAGTATCAAAATATTGGTATATAATGAATATATTTACGTAATATCAAACTACATGAAAAACGTGAAAAAGTCACTATTTAACCATATTTGAGGATTTTTAACTTCAAATCATAGAGCGAGGTTTCGTATTATTTAGATCCAAGAAAAGACATATGACAATGTTGTTTCCAATACAAACGATAAAAATCAATGTGTTTTCATTAGAATTAACTAAAATGTTCCTGATTTTTCGTTTATATTACCGATGGAAGATGGACACAAAAACCGCTCTATTCCGGCTGAAACGTCGATATATGCAATAAAAACAGAACTTCTCCCCTTTTATATATCTTACTCAGTATTTTAACGAGAAACAAATAGTTGATTGAAAATGAAGTATTTAAGGTTATTATCTAATCAATGATAAACGTCAAAATATTGCTAAATTCGATGATTTTTCGTACGAAACAAAATGCAAGAAAACTTGCTTAAAATGCAATATTATGCGAAATTCTGAGATGTGAAGGCCAAATCATATATCGTTATACTACATAAAATAGTATCAAAATATTGGTAAAAATGAATATATTTACGTAATATCAAACTACATGAAAAACGTGAAAAAAGTCACTATTTAACCATATTTGAGGATTTTAACTTCAAATCATAGAGCGAGGTTTCGTATTATTTAGATCCAAGAAAAGACATATGACAATGTTGTTTCCAATACGAACGATAAAAATCAATGTGTTTTCATTAGAATTAACTAAAATGTTCCTGATTTTTCGTTTATATTACCGATGGAAGATGGACACGAAAACCGCTCTAATCCGGCTGAAACGTCGATATATGCAATAAAAATCGAACTTCTCCCATTTTAAATATCCTACTCAGTATTTTTACGAGAAAAAAATGGTTGATTGAAAATGAAGCATTTAAGGTTACTTTATAATCAATTATGTGTTTGCATCATTTTTATCGTATATTTATTGAATTATTACCTATAAACTGAAAATTCACAAAAACGTGGAAAAACGGCAAAATATTGCCTAATTCGATGATATTTTGTTTAAATCACATAGAGGAAAAGGGGATGATAAACGTCAAAATATTGCTAAATTTGATGATTTTTCGTACGAAACAAAATGCAAGAAAACTTTCTTAAAATGCAATACTATTCGAAATTCTGAGATGTGAAGGCCAAATCATATATCGTGATACTACATTAAATAGTATCAAAATATTGGTAAATAATGAATATATTTACGTAATATCAAACTACATGAAAAACGTGAAAAAAATCATTATTTAACCATATTTTTAACTTCAAATCATAGAGCGAGGTTTCGTATTATTTAGATCCAAGAAAAGACATATGACAATGTTGTTTCCAATACAAATGATAAAAAACAATGTGTTTTCATTAGAATTAACTAAAATATTCCTGATTTTCCGTCTATATTACCGATGGAAGATGTACACGTAAAACCGCTCTAATCCGGTTGAAACGTCGATATATGCAATAAAAACCGAACTTCTCCCCCTTTTCAATATCCTACTCAGTATTTTAACGAGATACATATGGTTGATTGAAAATGAAGTATTTAAGGTTAATTTCTAATCAATTGTGTGTTTGTATCATTTTTATCGTATATATAATGAATTAATACCCATAAACTGAAAATTCACAAAAACGTGGAAAAACGGCAAAATATTGCCTAATTCGATGATATTTTGTTTAAATCACAGAGGAAAAGGTGATGATAAACGTCAAAATATTGCTAAATTCGATGATTTTTCGTACGAAACAAAATGCAAGAAAACTTGCTTAAAATGCAATATTATGCGAAATTCTGAGATGTGAAGGCCAAATCATATATCGTGATACTACATAAAATACTATCAAAATATTGGTAAAAATGAATATATTTACGTAATATCAAACTACATGAAAAACGTGAAAAAAGTCACTATTTAACCATACTTGAGGATTTTTACTTCAAATCATAGAGTGAGGTTTCGTATTATTTAGATCCAAGAAAAGACATATGACAATGTTGTTTCCAATACAAATGATAAAAAACAATGTGTTTTCATTAGAATTAACTAAAATGTTCCTGATTTTCCGTCTATATTACCAATGGAAGATGTAAACGAAAACCGCTCTATTCCGACTGAAACGTCGATATATGCAATAAAAACAGAACTTCTCCCCTTTTATATATCTTACTCGGTATTTTAACGAGAAACAAATAGTTGATTGGAAATTAAGTATTTAAGGTTATTATCTAATCAATTATGTGTTTGCATCATTTTTATCGTATATATAATGAATTAATACTCATAGACTTAAAATTCACAAAAACGTGGAAAAACGGCAAAATGTTGCCTAATTCGATGATATTTTGTTTAACTTACATAGAGGAAAAGGGGATGATAAACGTCAAAATATTGCTAAATTCGATGATTTTTCGTACGAAACAAAATGCAAGAAAACTTGCTTAAAATGCAATATTATGCGAAATTCTGAGATGTGAAGGCCAAATCATATATCGTGATACTACATAAAATAGTATCAAAATATTGGTAAATAATGAATATATTTACGTAATATCAAACTACATGAAAAACGTGAAAAAGTCACTATTTAACCATATTTGAGGATTTTTAACTTCAAATCATAGAGCGAGGTTTCGTATTATTTAGATCCAAGAAAAGACATATGACAATGTTGTTTCCAATACAAACGATAAAAATCAATGTTTTCATTAGAATTAACTAAAATGTTCCTGATTTTTCGTTTATATTACCGATGGAAGATGGACACGAAAACCGCTCTAATCCGGCTGAAACGTCGATATATGCAATAAAAATCGAACTTCTTCCATTTTCAATATCCTACTCAGTATTTTTACGAGAAAAAAATGGTTGATTGAAAATGAAGCATTTAAGGATACTTTCTAATCAATTATGTGTTTGCATCATTTTTATCGTATATTTATTGAATTAATACCTATAAACTGAAAATTCACAAAAACGTGGAAAAACGGCAAAATATTGCCTAATTCGATGATATTTTGTTTAAATCACAGAGGAAAAGGGGATGATAAACGTCAAAATATTGCTAAATTCGATGATTTTTCGTACGAAACAAAATGCAAGAAAACTTGCTTAAAATGCAATATTATGCGAAATTCTGAGACGTGAAGGCCAAATCATATATCGTGATACTACATAAAATAGTATCAAAATATTGGTAAAAATGAATATATTTACGTAATATCAAACTACATGAAAAACGTGAAAAAGTCACTATTTAACCATATTTGAGGATTTTAACTTCAAATCATAGAGCGAGGTTTCGTATTATTTAGATCCAAGTAAAGACATATGACAATGTTGTTTCCAATACAAATGATAAAAAACAATGTGTTTTCATTAGAATTAACTAAAATATTCCTGATTTTCCGTCTATATTACCGATGGAAGATGTACACGTAAAACCGCTCTAATCCGGTTGAAACGTCGATATATGCAGTAAAAACCGAACTTCTCCCCCTTTTCAATATCCTGCTCAGTATTTTAACGAGATACATATGGTTGATTGAAAATGAAG
This sequence comes from Procambarus clarkii, assembly GCF_040958095.1. Taxonomy (NCBI): domain Eukaryota; kingdom Metazoa; phylum Arthropoda; class Malacostraca; order Decapoda; family Cambaridae; genus Procambarus; species Procambarus clarkii. The sequence continues at coordinate 916,486 of NC_091158.1, forward strand.
TATTTAAGGTTATTATCTAATCAATTATGTGTTTGCATCATTTTTATTGTATATATAATGAATTAATACCCATAAACTGAAAATTCACAAAAACGTGGAAAAACGGCAAAATATTGCCTAATTCGATGATATTTTGTTTAAATCACCTAAAGAAAAACGTATAAATATTGCTAAATTCGATGATTTTTTGTACGAAACAAAATGCAAGAAAACTTGCTTAAAATGCAATATTATGCGACATTCTGAGATTTGATAGCCAAATCACATATCGTGATACTACACGAAATAGTATCGAAATATTGGTATAAATGAATATATCTACGTAATATCAAACTACATGAAAAACGTGAAAAAAGTCACTATTTAACCATACTTGAGGATTTTAACTTCAAATCATAGAGCGAGGTTTCGTATTATTTAGATCCAAGAAAAGACATATGACAATGTTGTTTCCAATACAAATGATAAAAAACAATGTGTTTTCATTAGAATTAACTAAAATGTTCCTGATTTTCCGTCTATATTACCGATGGAAGATGTACACGAAAACCGCTCTATTCCGGCTGAAACGTCGATATATGCAATAAAAACAGAACTTCTCCCCTTTTATATATCTTACTCAGTATTTTAACGAGAAACAAATAGTTGATTGAAAATGAAGTATTTAAGGTTATTATCTAATCAATTATGTGTTTGCATCATTTTTATCGTATATATAATGAATTAATACTCATAGACTGAAAATTCACAAAAACGTGGAAAACGGCAAAATGTTGCCTAATTCGATGATATTTTGTTTAACTCACATAGAGGAAAAGGGGATGATAAACGTCAAATATTGCTAAATTCGATGATTTTTCGTACGAAACAAAATGCAAGAAAACTTGCTTAAAATGCAATATTATGCGAAATTCTGAGATGTGAAGGCCAAATCATATATCGTGATACTACATAAAATAGTATCAAAATACTGGTAAAAATGAATATATTTACGTAATATCAAACTACATGAAAAACGTGAAAAAGTCACTATTTAACCATATTTGAGGAGTTTAACTTCAAATCATAGAGTGAGGTTTCGTATTATTTAGATCCAAGAAAAGACATATGACAATGTTGTTTCCAATACAAATGATAAAAAACAATGTGTTTTCATTAGAATTAACTAAAATATTCCTGATTTTCCGTCTATATTACCGATTGAAGATGTCCACGTAAAACCGCTCTAATCCGGTTGAAACGTCGATATATGCAATAAAAACCGAACTTCTCCCCCTTTTCAATATCCTACTCAGTATTTTAACGAGATACATATGGTTGATTGAAAATGAAGTATTTAAGGTTAATTTCTAATCAATTGTGTGTTTGCATCATTTTTATCGTATATTTAATGAATTAATACCCATAGACTGAAAATTCACAAAAACGAGGAAAAACGGCAAAATATTGCCTAATTCGATGATATTTTGTTTAAATCACATAAAGAAAAACATATAAATATTGCTAAATTCGATGATTTTTTGTACGAAACAAAATGCAAGAAAACTTGCTTAAAATGCAATATTATGCGACATTCTGAGATTTGATAGCCAAATCACATATCGTGATACTACATTAAATAGTATCAAAATATTGGTAAAAATGAATATATTAATGTAATATCAAACTGTATGAAAAACGTGAAAAAAGTCACTATTTAACCATACTTGAGGATTTTAACTTCAAATCATAGAGCGAGGTTTCGTATTATTTAGATCCAAGAAAAGACATATGACAATGTTGTTTCCAATATGATAAAAATGATAAAAAACAATGTGTTTTCATTAAAATTAACTAAAATGTTCCTGATTTTCCGTCTATATTACCGATGGAAGATGTATACGAAAACCGCTCTATTCCGGCTGAAACGTCGATATATGCAATAAAAACAGAACTTCTCCCCTTTTATATATCTTACTCAGTATTTTAACGAGAAACAAATAGTTGATTGAAAATGAAGTATTTAAGGTTATTATCTAATCAATGATAAACTTCAAAATATTGCTAAATTCGATGATTTTTCGTACGAAACAAAATGCAAGAAAACTTGCTTAAAATGCAATATTATGCGAAATTCTGAGATGTGAAGGCCAAATCATATATCGTGATACTACATAAAATAGTATCAAAATATTGGTAAAAATGAATATATTTACGTAATATCAAACTACATGAAAAACGTGAAAAAAGTCACTATTTAACCATATTTGAGGATTTTAACTTCAAATCATAGCGCGAGGTTTCGTATTATTTAGATCCAAGAAAAGACATATGACAATGTTGTTTCCAATACAAACGATAAAAATCAATGTGTTTTCATTAGAATTAACTAAAATGTTCCTGATTTTTCGTTTATATTACCGATGGAAGATGGACACGAAAACCGCTCTAATCCGGCTGAAACGTCGATATATGCAATAAAAATCGAATTTCTCCCATTTTCAATATCCTACTCAGTATTTTTACGAGAAAAAAATGGTTGATTGAAAATGAAGCATTTAAGGTTACTTTCTAATCAATTATGTGTTTGCATCATTTTTATGGTATATTTATTGAATTATTACCTATAAACTGAAAATTCACAAAAACGTGGAAAAACGGCAAAATATTGCCTAATTCGATGATATTTTGTTTAAATCACATAGACGAAAAGGGGATGATAAACGTCAAAATATTGCTAAATTTGATGATTTTTCGTTCGAAACAAAATGCAAGAAAACTTTCTTAAAATGCAATACTATTCGAAATTCTGAGATTTGAAGGCCAAATCACATATCGTGATACTACATGAAATAGTATCTAAATTTTGGTAAAAATGAATATATTTACGTAATATCAAACTACATGAAAAATGTGAAAAAAGTCACTATTTAACCATATTTGAGGATTTTAACTTCAAATCATAGAGCGAGGTTTCGTATTATTTAGATCCAAGAAAAGACATATGACAATGTTGTTTCCAATACAAATGATAAAAAACAATGTGTTTTCATTAGAATTAACTAAAATATTCCTGATTTTCCGTCTATATTACCGATGGAAGATGTACACGTAAAACCGCTCTAATCCGGTTGAAACGTCGATATATGCAATAAAAACCGAACTTCTCCCCCTTTTCAATATCCTACTCAGTATTTTAACGAGATACATATGGTTGATTGAAAATGAAGTATTTAAGGTTAATTTCTAATCAATTGTGTGTTTGCATCATTTTTATCGTATATATAATGAATTAATACCCATAAACTAAAAATTCACAAAAACGTGGAAAAACGGCAAAATATTGCCTAATTCGATGATATTTTGTTTAAATCACAGAGGAAAAGGGGATGATAAACGTCAAAATATTGCTAAATTCGATGATTTTTCGTACGAAACAAAATGCAAGAAAACTTGCTTAAAATGCAATATTATTCGAAATTCTGAGATTTGAAGGCCAAATCCCATATCGGGATACTACATGAAATAGTATCGAAATTTTTGTAAAAATGAATATATTTACGTAATATCAAACTACATGAAAAAGGTGAAAAAAGTCACTATTTAACCATACTTGAGGATTTTGACTTCAAATCATAGAGCGAGGTTTCGTATTATTTAGATCCAAGAAAAGACATATGACAATGTTGTTTCCAATATAAATGAAAAAAAAACAATGTGTTTTCATTAGAATTAACTAAAATGTTCCTGATTTTCCGTCTATATTACCGATGGAAGATGTAAACGAAAACCGCTCTATTCCGGCTGAAACGTCGATATATGCAATAAAAACAGAACTTCTCCCCTTTTATATATCTTACTCAGTATTTTAACGAGAAACATATAGTTGATTGGAAATGAAGTATTTAAGGTTATTATCTAATCAATTATGTGTTTGCATCATTTTTATCGTATATATATTGAATTAATACTCATAGACTGAAAATTCACAAAAACGTGGAAAAACGGCAAAATGTTGCCTAATTCGATGATATTTTGTTTAACTCTTATAGAGGAAAAGGGGATGATAAACGTCAAAATATTGCTAAATTCGATGATTTTTCGTACGAAACAAAATGCAAGAAAACTTGCTTAAAATGCAATATTATGCGAAATTCTGAGATGTGAAGGCCAAATCATATATCGTGATACTACATAAAATAGTATCAAAATATTCGTAAAAATGAATATATTTACGTAATATCAAACTACATGAAAAATGTGAAAAAAGTCACTATTTAACCATATTTGAGGATTTTAACTTCAAATCATAGAGCGAGGTTTCGTATTATTTAGATCCAAGAAAAGACATATGACAATGTTGTTTCCAATACAAATGATAAAAAACAATGTGTTTTCATTAGAATTAACTAAAATATTCCTGATTTTCCGTCTATATTACCGATGGAAGATGTACACGTAAAACCGCTCTAATCCGGTTGAAACGTCGATATATGCAATAAAAACCGAACTTCTCCCCCTTTTCAATATCCTACTCAGTATTTTAACGAGATACATATGGTTGATTGAAAATGAAGTATTTAAGGTTAATTTCTAATCAATTGTGTGTTTGCATCATTTTTATCGTATATATAATGAATTAATACCCATAAACTAAAAATTCACAAAAACGTGGAAAAACGGCAAAATATTGCCTAATTCGATGATATTTTGTTTAAATCACAGAGGAAAAGGGGATGATAAACGTCAAAATATTGCTAAATTCGATGATTTTTCGTACGAAACAAAATGCAAGAAAACTTGCTTAAAATGCAATATTATTCGAAATTCTGAGATTTGAAGGCCAAATCCCATATCGGGATACTACATGAAATAGTATCGAAATTTTTGTAAAAATGAATATATTTACGTAATATCAAACTACATGAAAAAGGTGAAAAAAGTCACTATTTAACCATACTTGAGGATTTTGACTTCAAATCATAGAGCGAGGTTTCGTATTATTTAGATCCAAGAAAAGACATATGACAATGTTGTTTCCAATATAAATGAAAAAAAACAATGTGTTTTCATTAGAATTAACTAAAATGTTCCTGATTTTCCGTCTATATTACCGATGGAAGATGTAAACGAAAACCGCTCTATTCCGGCTGAAACGTCGATATATGCAATAAAAACAGAACTTCTCCCCTTTTATATAATTTACTCAGTATTTTAACGAGAAACATATAGTTGATTGGAAATGAAGTATTTAAGGTTATTATCTAATCAATTATGTGTTTGCATCATTTTTATCGTATATATATTGAATTAATACTCATAGACTGAAAATTCACAAAAACGTGGAAAAACGGCAAAATGTTGCCTAATTCGATGATATTTTGTTTAACTCTTATAGAGGAAAAGGGGATGATAAACGTCAAAATATTGCTAAATTCGATGATTTTTCGTACGAAACAAAATGCAAGAAAACTTGCTTAAAATGCAATATTATGCGAAATTCTGAGATGTGAAGGCCAAATCATATATCGTGATACTACATAAAATAGTATCAAAATATTCGTAAAAATGAATATATTTACGTAATATCAAACTACATGAAAAAACGTGAAAAAGTCACTATTTAACCATATTTGAGGATTTTAACTTCAAATCATAGAGCGAGGTTTCGTATTATTTAGATCCAAGTAAAGACATATGACAATGTTGTTTCCAATACAAATAATAAAAAACAATGTGTTTTCATTAGAATTAACTAAAATATTCCTGATTTTCCGTCTATATTACCGATGGAAGATGTACACGTAAAACCGCTCTAATCCGGTTGAAACGTCGATATATGCAGTAAAAACCGAACTTCTCCCCCTTTTCAATATCCTGCTCAGTATTTTAACGAGATACATATGGTTGATTGAAAATGAAGTATTTAAGGTTATTATCTAATCAATTATGTGTTTGCATCATTTTTATCGTATATATAATGAATTAATACCCATAAACTGAAAATTCACAAAAACGTAAAAAAACGGCAAAATATTGCCTAATTCGATGATATTTTGTTTTATTCACATAGAGGAAAAGGGGATGATAAACGTCAAAATATTGCTAAATTTGATGATTTTTCGTACGAAACAAAATGCAAGAAAACTTTCTTAAAATGCAATACTATTCGAAATTCTGAGATTTGAAGGCCAAATCACATATCGTGATACTACATGAAATAGTATCGAAATTTTGGTAAAAATGAATATATTTACGTAATATCAAACTACATGAAAAACGTGAAAAAGTCACTATTTAACCATATTTGAGGATTTTAACTTCAAATCATAGAGCGAGGTTTCGTATTATTTAGATCCAAGTAAAGACATATGACAATGTTGTTTCCAATACAAATGATAAAAAACAATGTGTTTTCATTAGAATTAACTAAAATATTCCTGATATTCCGTCTATATTACCGATGGAAGATGTACACGTAAAACCGCTCTAATCCGGTTGAAACGTCGATATTTACAATAAAAACCGAACTTCTCCCCCTTTTCAATATCCTGCTCAGTATTTTAACGAGATACATATGGTTGATTGAAAATGAAGTATTTAAGGTTAATTTCTAATCAATAGTGTGTTTGCATCATTTTTATCGTATATTTAATGAATTAATACCCATAGACTGAAAATTCACAAAAACGTAGAAAAACGGCAAAATATTGCCTAATTCGATGATATTTTGTTTAAATCACCTAAAGAAAAACGTATAAATATTGCTAAATTCGATGATTTTTCGTACGAAACAAAATGCAAGAAAACTTGCTTAAAATGCAATATTATGCGAAATTCTGAGATGTGAAGGCCAAATCATATATCGTGATACTACATGAAATAGTATCAAAATATTGGTAAATAATGAATATATTTACGTAATATCAAACTACATGAAAAACGTGAAAAAGTCACTATTTAACCATATTTGAGGATTTTTAACTTCAAATCATAGAGCGAGGTTTCGTATTATTTAGATCCAAGAAAAGACATATGACAATGTTGTTTCCAATACAAACGATAAAAATCAATGTGTTTTCATTAGAATTAACTAAAATGTTCCTGATTTTTCGTTTATATTACCGATGGAAGATGGACACGAAAACCGCTCTAATCCGGCTGAAACGTCGATATATGCAATAAAAATCGAACTTCTTCCATTTTCAATATCCTACTCAGTATTTTTACGAGAAAAAAATGGTTGATTGAAAATGAAGCATTTAAGGATACTTTCTAATCAATTATGTGTTTGCATCATTTTTATCGTATATTTATTGAATTAATACCTATAAACTGAAAATTCACAAAAACGTGGAAAAACGGCAAAATATTGCCTAATTCGATGATATTTTGTTTAAATCACATAGAGGAAAAGGGGATGATAAACGTCAAAATATTGCTAAATTTGATGATTTTTCGTACGAAACAAAATGCAAGAAAACTTTCTTAAAATGCAATATTATTCGAAATTCTGAGATTTGAAGGCCAAATCCCATATCGTGATACTACATGAAATAGTATCGAAATTTTGGTAAAAATGAATATATTTACGTAATATCAAACTACATGAAAAAGGTGAAAAAAGTCAATATTTAACCATACTTGAGGATTTTGACTTCAAATCATAGAGCGAGGTTTCGTATTATTTAGATCCAAGAAAAGACATATGACAATGTTGTTTCCAATATAAATGAAAAAAAAACAATGTGTTTTCATTAGAATTAACTAAAATGTTCCTGATTTTCCGTCTATATTACCGATGGAAGATGTAAACGAAAACCGCTCTATTCCGGCTGAAACGTCGATATATGCAATAAAAACAGAACTTCTCCCCTTTTATATATCTTACTCAGTATTTTAACGAGAAACAAATAGTTGATTGGAAATGAAGTATTTAAGGTTATTATCTAATCAATTATGTGTTTGCATCATTTTTATCGTATATATATTGAATTAATACTCATAGACTGAAAATTCACAAAAACGTGGAAAAACGGCAAAATGTTGCCTAATTCGATGATATTTTGTTTAACTCTTATAGAGGAAAAGGGGATGATAAACGTCAAAATATTGCTAAATTCGATGATTTTTCGTACGAAACAAAATGCAAGAAAACTTGCTTAAAATGCAATATTATGCGAAATTCTGAGATGTGAAGGCCAAATCATATATCGTGATACTACATAAAATAGTATCAAAATATTGGTAAAAATGAATATATTTACGTAATATCAAACTACATGAAAAACGTGAAAAAGTCACTATTTAACCATATTTGAGGATTTTAACTTCAAATCATAGAGCGAGGTTTCGTATTATTTAGATCCAAGTAAAGACATATGACAATGTTGTTTCCAATACAAATAATAAAAAACAATGTGTTTTCATTAGAATTAACTAAAATATTCCTGATTTTCCGTCAATATTACCGATGGAAGATGTACACGTAAAACCGCTCTAATCCGGTTGAAACGTCGATATATGCAGTAAAAACCGAACTTCTCCCCCTTTTCAATATCCTGCTCAGTATTTTAACGAGATACATATGGTTGATTGAAAATGAAGTATTTAAGGTTATTATCTAATAAATTATGTGTTTGCATCATTTTTATCGTATATATAATGAATTAATACCCATAAACTGAAAATTCACAAAAACGTAAAAAAACGGCAAAATATTGCCTAATTCGATGATATTTTGTTTAAATCACATAGAGGAAAAGGGGATGATAAACGTCAAAATATTGCTAAATTTGATGATTTTTCGTACGAAACAAAATGCAAGAAAACTTTCTTAAAATGCAATACTATTCGAAATTCTGAGATATGAAGGCCAAATCCCATATCGTGATACTACATGAAATAGTATCGAAATTTTGGTAAAAATGAATATATTTACGTAATATCAAACTACATGAAAAAGGTGAAAAAAGTCACTATTTAACCATATTTGAGGATTTTGACTTCAAATCATAGAGCGAGGTTTCGTATTATTTAGATCCAAGAAAAGACATATGACAATGTTGTTTCCAATATAAATGAAAAAAAACAATGTGTTTTCATTAGAATTAACTAAAATATTCCTGATTTTCCGTCTATATTACCGATGGAAGATGTATACGTAAAACCGCTCTAATCCGGTTGAAACGTCGATATATGCAATAAAAACCGAACTTCTCCCCCTTTTCAATATCCTACTCAGTATTTTAACGAGATACATATGGTTGATTGAAAATGAAGTATTTAAGGTTAATTTCTAATCAATTGTGTGTTTGCATCATTTTTATCGTATATATAATGAATTAATACCCATAAACTGAAAATTCACAAAAACGTGGAAAAACGGCAAAATATTGCCTAATTCGATGATATTTTGTTTAAATCACAGAGGAAAAGGGGATGATAAACGTCAAAATATTGCTAAATTCGATGATTTTTCGTACGAAACAAAATGCAAGAAAACTTGCTTAAAATGCAATATTATTCGAAATTCTGAGATTTGAAGGCCAAATCCCATATCGGGATACTACATGAAATAGTATCGAAATTTTTGTAAAAATGAATATATTTACGTAATATCAAACTACATGAAAAAGGTGAAAAAAGTCACTATTTAACCATACTTGAGGATTTTGACTTCAAATCATAGAGCGAGGTTTCGTATTATTTAGATCCAAGAAAAGACATATGACAATGTTGTTTCCAATATAAATGAAAAAAAAAACAATGTGTTTTCATTAGAATTAACTAAAATGTTCCTGATTTTCCGTCTATATTACCGATGGAAGATGTAAACGAAAACCGCTCTATTCCGGCTGAAACGTCGATATATGCAATAAAAACAGAACTTCTCCCCTTTTATATATCTTACTCAGTATTTTAACGAGAAACATATAGTTGATTGGAAATGAAGTATTTAAGGTTATTATCTAATCAATTATGTGTTTGCATCATTTTTATCGTATATATATATTGAATTAATACTCATAGACTGAAAATTCACAAAAACGTGGAAAAACGGCAAAATGTTGCCTAATTCGATGATATTTTGTTTAACTCCTATAGAGGAAAAGGGGATGATAAACGTCAAAATATTGCTAAATTCGATGATTTTTCGTACGAAACAAAATGCAAGAAAACTTGCTTAAAATGCAATATTATGCGAAATTCTGAGATGTGAAGGCCAAATCATATATCGTGATACTACATAAAATAGTATCAAAATATTGGTAAAAATGAATATATTTACGTAATATCAAACTACATGAAAAAACGCGAAAAAGTCACTATTTTACCATATTTGAGGATTTTAACTTCAAATCATAGAGCGAGGTTTCGTATTATTTAGATCCAAGTAAAGACATATGACAATGTTGTTTCCAATACAAATAATAAAAAACAATGTGTTTTCATTAGAATTAACTAAAATATTCCTGATTTTCCGTCTATATTACCGATGGAAGATGTACACGTAAAACCGCTCTAATCCGGTTGAAACGTCGATATATGCAGTAAAAACCGAACTTCTCCCCCTTTTCAATATCCTGCTCAGTATTTTAACGAGATACATATGGTTGATTGAAAATGAAGTATTTAAGGTTATTATCTAATCAATTATGTGTTTGCATCATTTTTATCGTATATATAATGAATTAATACCCATAAACTGAAAATTCACAAAAACGTAAAAAAACGGCAAAATATTGTTTAATTCGATGATATTTTGTTTAAATCACATAGAGGAAAAAGGGATGATAAACGTCAAAATATTGCTAAATTTGATGATTTTTCGTACGAAACAAAATACAAGAAAACTTTCTTAAAATGCAATATTATTCGAAATTCTGAGATTTGAAGGCCAAATCCCATATCGGGATACTACATGAAATAGTATCGAAATTTTTGTAAAAATGAATATATTTACGTAATATCAAACTACATGAAAAAGGTGAAAAAAGTCACTATTTAACCATACTTGAGGATTTTGACTTCAAATCATAGAGCGAGGTTTCGTATTATTTAGATCCAAGAAAAGACATATGACAATGTTGTTTCCAATATAAATGAAAAAAAACAATGTGTTTTCATTAGAATTAACTAAAATATTCCTGATTTTCCGTCTATATTACCGATGGAAGATGTATACGTAAAACCGCTCTAATCCGGTTGAAACGTCGATATATGCAATAAACACCGAACTTCTCCCCCTTTTCAATATCCTACTCAGTATTTTAACGAGATACATATGGTTGATTGAAATTGAAGTATTTAAGGTTAATTTCTAATCAATTGTGTGTTTGCATCATTTTTATCGTATATTTAATGAATTAATACCCATAGACTGAAAATTCACAAAAACGTGGAAAAACGGCAAAATATTGCCTAATTCGATGATATTTTGTTTAAATCACCTAAAGAAAAACGTATAAATATCGCTAAATTTGATGATTTTTTGTACGAAACAAAATGCAAGAAAACTTGCTTAAAATGCAATATTATACGACATTCTAAGATTTGATAGCCAAATCACATATCGTGATACTACATGAAATAGTATCGAAATATTGGTATAAATGAATATATCTACGTAATATGAAAAACGTGAAAAAAGTCACTATTTAACCATACTTGAGGATTTTAACTTCAAATCATAGAGCGAGGTTTCGTATTATTTAGATCCAAGAAAAGACATATGACAATGTTGTTTCCAATATGATAAATATGATAAAAAACAATGTGTTTTCATTAAAATTAACTAAAATGTTCCTGATTTTCCGTCTATATTACCGATGGAAGATGGACACGAAAACCGCTCTATTCCGGCTGAAACGTCGATATATGCAATAAAAACAGAACTTCTCCCCTTTTATATATCTTACTCAGTATTTTAACGAGAAACAAATAGTTGATTGAAAATGAAGTATTTAAGGTTATTATCTAATCAATTTTGTGTTTGCATCATTTTTATCGTATATATAATGAATTAATACTCATAGACTGAAAATTCACAAAAACGTGGAAAAACGGCAAAATGTTGCCTAATTCGGTTATATTTTGTTTAACTCACATAGAGGAAAAGGGGATGATAAACGTCAAAATATTGCTAAATTCGATGATTTTTCGTAAGAAACAAAATGCAAGAAAACTTGCTTAAAATGCAATTTTATGCGAAATTCTGAGATTTGAAGGCCAAATCACATACCGTCATACTACATGAAATAGTATCGAAATATTGGTATAAATGAATATATTTACGTAATATCAAACTACATGAAAAACGTGAAAAAATTCACTATTTAACCATACTTGAGGATTTTAACTTCAAATCATAGAGTGAGGTTTCGTATTATTTAGATCCAAGAAAAGACATATGACAATGTTGTTTCCAATACAAATGATAAAAAACAATGTGTTTTCATTAGAATTAAATAAAATGTTCCTGATTTTCCGTCTATATTACCGATGGAAGATGTACACGAAAACCGCTCTATTCCGGCTGAATCGTCGATATATGCAATAAAAACAGAACTTCTCCCCTTTTATATATCTTACTCAGTATTTTAACGAGAAACAAATAGTTGATTGAAAATGAAGTATTTAAGGTTATTATCTAATCAATTATGTGTTTGCATCATTTTTATCGTATATATAATGAATTAATACCCATAAACTGAAAATTCACAAAAACGTAAAAAACGGCAAAATATTGCCTAATTCGATGATATTTTGTTTAAATCACAGAGGAAAAGGGGATGATAAACGTCAAAATATTGCTAAATTCGATGATTTTTCGTACGAAACAAAATGCAAGAAAACTTGCTTAAAATGCAATATTATGCGAAATTCTGAGATGTGAAGGGCAAATCATGTATCGTGATACTACATAAAATAGTGTCAAAATATTGGTAAAAATGAATATATTTACGTAATATCAAACTACATGAAAAACGTGAAAAAGTCACTATTTAACCATATTTGAGGATTTTAACTTCAAATCATTGAGCGAGGTTTCGTATTATTTAGATCCAAGTAAAGACATATGACAATGTTGTTTCCAATACAAATGATAAAAAACAATGTGTTTTCATTAGAATTAACTAAAATATTCCTGATTTTCCGTCAATATTACCGATGGAAGATGTACACGTAAAACCGCTCTAATCCGGTTGAAACGTCGATATTTACAATAAAAACCGAACTTCTCCCCTTTTCAATATCCTGCTCAGTATTTTAACGAGATACATATGGTTGATTGAAAATGAAGTATTTAAGGTTAATTTCAAATCAATAGTGTGTTTGCATCATTTTTATCGTATATTTAATGAATTAATACCCATAGACTGAAAATTCACAAAAACGTGGAAAAACGGCAAAATATTGCCTAATTCGATGATATTTTGTTTAAATCACCTAAAGAAAAACGTATAAATATTGCTAAATTCGATGATTTTTCGTACGAAACAAAATGCAAGAAAACTTGCTTAAAATGCAATATTATGCGAAATTCTGAGATGTGAAGGCCAAATCATATATCGTGATACTACATGAAATAGTATCAAAATATTGGTAAATAATGAATATATTTACGTAATATCAAACTACATGAAAAACGTGAAAAAGTCACTATTTAACCATATTTGAGGATTTTTAACTTCAAATCATAGAGCGAGGTTTCGTATTATTTAGATCCAAGAAAAGACATATGACAATGTTGTTTCCAATACAAACGATAAAAATCAATGTGTTTTCATTAGAATTAACTAAAATGTTCCTGATTTTTCGTTTATATTACCGATGGAAGATGGACACGAAAACCGCTCTAATCCGGCTGAAACGTCGATATATGCAATAAAAATCGAACTTCTTCCATTTTCAATATCCTACTCAGTATTTTTACGAGAAAAAAATGGTTGATTGAAAATGAAGCATTTAAGGTTACTTTCTAATCAATTATGTGTTTGCATCATTTTTATCGTATATTTATTGAATTATTACCTATAAACTGAAAATTCACAAAAACGTGGAAAAACGGCAAAATATTGCCTAATTCGATGATATTTTGTTTAAATCACATAGACGAAAAGGGGATAATAAACGTCAAAATATTGCTAAATTTGATGATTTTTCGTACGAAACAAAATGCAAGAAAACTTTCTTAAAATGCAATATTATTCGAAATTCTGAGATTTGAAGGCCAAATCCCATATCGTGATACTACATGAAATAGTATCGAAATTTTGGTAAAAATGAATATATTTACGTAATATCAAACTACATGAAAAAGGTGAAAAAAGTCACTATTTAACCATATTTGAGGATTTTGACTTCAAATCATAGAGCGAGGTTTCGTATTATTTAGATCCAAGAAAAGACATATGACAATGTTGTTTCCAATATAAATGAAAAAAAACAATGTGTTTTCATTAGAATTAACTAAAATATTCCTGATTTTCCGTCTATATTACCGATGGAAGATGTATACGTAAAACCGCTCTAATCCGGTTGAAACGTCAATATATGCAATAAACACCGAACTTCTCCCCCTTTTCAATATCCTACTCAGTATTTTAACGAGATACATATGGTTCATTGAAAATGAAGTATTTAAGGTTAATTTCTAATCAATTGTGTGTTTGCATCATTTTTATCGTATATTTAATGAATTAATACCCATAGACTGAAAATTCACAAAAACGTGGAAAAACGGCAAAATATTGCCTAATTCGGTGATATTTTGTTTAAATCACCTAAAGAAAAACGTATAAATATTGCTAAATTCGATGATTTTTTGTACGAAACAAAATGCAAGAAAACTTGCTTAAAATGCAATATTATGCGACATTCTGAGATTTGATAGCCAAATCACATATCGTGATACTACACGAAATAGTATCGAAATATTGGTATAAATGAATATATCTACGTAATATCAAACTACATGAAAAACGTGAAAAAAAGTCACTATTTAACCATACTTGAGGATTTTAACTTCAAATCATAGAGCGAGGTTTCGTATTATTTAGATCCAAGAAAAGACATATGACAATGTTGTTTCCAATACAAATGATAAAAAACAATGTGTTTTCATTAGAATTAACTAAAATGTTCCTGATTTTCCGTCTATATTACCGATGGAAGATGTACACGAAAACCGCTCTATTGCGGCTGAAACGTTGATATATGCAATAAAAACAGAACTTCTCCCCTTTTATATATCTTACTCAGTATTTTAACGAGAAACAAATAGTTGATTGAAAATGAAGTATTTAAGGTTATTATCTAATCAATTATGTGTTTGCATAATTTTTATCGTATATATAATGAATTAATACTCATAGACTGAAAATTCACAAAAACCTGGAAAACGGCAAAATGTTGCCTAATTCGATGATATTTTGTTTAACTCACATAGAGGAAAAGGGGATGATAAACGTCAAATATTGCTAAATTCGATGATTTTTCGTACGAAACAAAATGCAAGAAAACTTTCTTAAAATGCAATACTATTCGAAATTCTGAGATTTGAAGGCCAAATCACATATCGTGATACTACATGAAATAGTATCGAAATTTTGGTAAAAATGAATATATTTACGTAATATCAAACTACATGAAAAATGTGAAAAAAGTCACTATTTAACCATACTTGAGGATTTTAACTTCAAATCTTTGAGCGAGGTTTCGTATTATTTAGATCCAAGAAAAGACATATGACAATGTTGTTTCCAATATGATAAAAATGATAAAAAACAATGTGTTTTCATTAAAATTAACTAAAATGTTCCTGATTTTCCGTCTATATTACCGATGGAAGATGTAAACGAAAACCGCTCTATTCCGGCTGAAACGTCGATATATGCAATAAAAACAGAACTTCTCCCCTTTTATATATCTTACTCAGTATTTTAACGAGAAACAAATAGTTGATTGGAAATGAAGTATTTAAGGTTATTATCTAATCAATTATGTGTTTGCATCATTTTTATCGTATATGTAATGAATTAATACTCATAGACTGAAAATTCACAAAAACGTGGAAAAACGGCAAAATGTTGCCTAATTCGATGATATTTTTTTAACTCACATAGAGGAAAAGGGGATGATAAACGTCAAAATATTGCTAAATTCGATGATTTTTCGTACGAAACAAAATGCAAGAAAACTTGCTTAAAATGCAATATTATGCGAAATTCTGAGATGTGAAGGCCAAATCATATATCGTGATACTACATAAAATAGTATCAAAATATTGGTAAAAATGAATATATTTACGTAATATCAAACTACATGAAAAACGTGAAAAAAGTCACTATTTAACCATACTTGAGGATTTTAACTTCAAATCTTAGAGCGAGGTTTCGTATTATTTAGATCCAAGAAAGACATATGACAATGTTGTTTTCAATACAAATGATAAAAAACAACGTGTTTTCATTAGAATTAACTAAAATTTTCCTGATTTTCCGTCTATATTACCGATGGAAGATGTATACGTAAAACCGCTCTAATCCGGTTGAAACGTCGATATATGCAATAAACACCGAACTTCTCCCCCTTTTCAATATCCTACTCAGTATTTTAACGAGATACATATGGTTGATTGAAAATGAAGTATTTAAGGTTAATTTCTAATCAATTGTGTGTTTGCATCATTTTTATCGTATATTTAATGAATTAATACCCATAGACTGAAAATTCACAAAAACGTGGAAAAACGGCAAAATATTGCCTAATTCGATGATATTTTGTTTAAATCACATAAAGAAAAACGTATAAATATTGCTAAATTCGATGATTTTTTGTACGAAACAAAATGCAAGAAAACTTGCTTAAAATGCAATATTATGCGACATTCTGAGATTTGATAGCCAAATCACATATCGTGATACTACATAAAATAGTATCAAAATATTGGTAAAAATGAATATATTTACGTAATATCAAACTATATGAAAAACGTGAAAAAAGTCACTATTTAACCATACTTGAGGATTTTAACTTCAAATCATAGAGCGAGGTTTCGTATTATTTAGATCCAAGAAAAGACATATGACAATGTTGTTTCCAATATGATAAAAATGCTAAAAAACAATGTGTTTTCATTAAAATTAACTAAAATGTTCCTGATTTTCCGTCTATATTACCGATGGAAGATGTACACGAAAACCGCTCAATTCCGGCTGAAACGTCGATATATGCAATAAAAACAGAACTTCTCCCCTTTTATATATCTTACTCAGTATTTTAACGAGAAACAAATAGTTGATTGAAAAAGAAGTACTTAAGGTTATTATCTAATCAATTATGAGTTTGCATCATTTTTATCGTATATATAATGAATTAATACTCATAGACTGAAAATTCACAAAAACGTGGAAAAACGGCAAAATATTGCCTAATTCGATTATATTTTGTTTAACTCACATAGAGGAAAAGGGGATGATAAACGTCAAAATATTGCTAAATTCGATGATTTTTCGTACGAAACAAAATGCAAGAAAACTTGCTTAAAATGCAATTTCATGCGAAATTCTGAGATTTGAAGGCCAAATCACATATCGTCATACTACATGAAATAGTATCGAAATATTGGTATAAATGAATATATTTACGTAATATCAAACTACATGAAAAACGTGAAAAAAGTCACTATTTAACCATACTTGAGGATTTTAACTTCAAATCATAGAGTGAGGTTTCGTATTATTTAGATCCAAGAAAAGACATATGACAATGTTGTTTCCAATACAAATGATAAAAAACAATGTGTTTTCATTAGAATTAACTAAAATGTTCCTGATTTTCCGTCTATATTACCGATGGAAGATGTACACGAAAACCGCTCTATTCCGGCTGAAACGTCGATATATGCAATAAAAACAGAACTTCTCCCCTTTTATATATCTTACTCAGTATTTTAACGAGAAACAAATAGTTGATTGAAAATGAAGTATTTAAGGTTATTATCTAATCAATGATAAACGTCAAAATATTGCTAAATTCGATGATTTTTCGTACGAAACAAAATGCAAGAAAACTTGCTTAAAATGCAATATTATGCGAAATTCTGAGATGTGAAGGCCAAATCATATATCGTGATACTACATAAAATAGTATCAAAATATTGGTAAAAATGAATATATTTACGTAATATCAAACTACATGAAAAACGTGAAAAAAGTCACTATTTAACCATTTTTGAGGATTTTAACTTCAAATCATAGAGCGAGGTTTCGTATTATTTAGATCCAAGAAAAGACATATGACAATGTTGTTTCCAATACAAACGATAAAAATCAATGTGTTTTCATTAGAATTAACTAAAATGTTCCTGATTTTTCGTTTATATTACCGATGGAAGATGGACACGAAAACCGCTCTAATCCGGCTGAAACGTCGATATATGCAACAAAAATCGAACTTCTCCCATTTTCAATATCCTACTCAGTATTTTTACGAGAAAAAAATGGTTGATTGAAAATGAAGCATTTAAGGTTACTTTCTAATCAATTATGTGTTTGCATCATTTTTATCGTATATTTATTGAATTATTACCTATAAACTGAAAATTCACAAAAACGTGGAAAAACGGCAAAATATTGCCTAATTCGATGATATTTTGTTTAAATCACATAGAGGAAAAGGGGATGATAAACGTCAAAATATTGCTAAATTTGATGATTTTTCGTACGAAACAAAATGCAAGAAAACTTTCTTAAAATGCAATACTATTCGAAATTCTGAGATTTGAAGGCCAAATCACATATCGTGATACTACATGAAATAGTATCGAAATTTTGGTAAAAATGAATATATTTACGTAATATCAAACTACATGAAAAATGTGAAAAAAGTCACTATTTAACCATATTTGAGAATTTTAACTTCAAATCATAGAGCGAGGTTTCGTATTATTTAGATCCAAGAAAAGACATATGACAATGTTGTTTCCAATACAAATGATAAAAAACAATGTGTTTTCATTAGAATTAACTAAAATATTCCTGATTTTCCGTCTATATTACCGATGGAAGATGTACACGTAAAACCGCTCTAATCCGGTTGAAACGTCGATATATGCAATAAAAACCGAACTTCTCCCCCTTTTCAATATCCTACTCAGTATTTTAACGAGATACATATGGTTGATTGAAAATGAAGTATTTAAGGTTAATTTCTAATCAATTGTGTGTTTGCATCATTTTTATCGTATATATAATGAATTAATACCCATAAACTGAAAATTCACAAAAACGTGGAAAAACGGCAAAATATTGCCTAATTCGATGATATTTTGTTTAAATCACAGAGGAAAAGGGGATGATAAACGTCAAAATATTGCTAAATTCGATGATTTTTCGTACGAAACAAAATGCAAGAAAACTTGCTTAAAATGCAATTTCATGCGAAATTCTGAGATTTGAAGGCCAAATCACATATCGTCATACTACATGAAATAGTATCGAAATATTGGTATAAATGAATATATTTACGTAATATCAAACTACATGAAAAACGTGAAAAAAGTCACTATTTAACCATACTTGAGGATTTTAACTTCAAATCATAGAGTGAGGTTTCGTATTATTTAGATCCAAGAAAAGACATATGACAATGTTGTTTCCAATACAAATGATAAAAAACAATGTGTTTTCATTAGAATTAACTAAAATGTTCCTGATTTTCCGTCTATATTACCGATGGAAGATGTACACGAAAACCGCTCTATTGCGGCTGAAACGTCGATATATGCAATAAAAGCAGAACTTCTCCCCTTTTATATATCTTACTCAGTATTTTAACGAGAAACAAATAGTTGATTGAAAATGAAGTATTTAAGGTTATTATCTAATCAATGATAAACGTCAAAATATTGCTAAATTCGATGATTTTTCGTACGAAACAAAATGCAAGAAAACTTGCTTAAAATGCAATATTATGCGAAATTCTGAGATGTGAAGGCCAAATCATATATCGTGATACTACATAAAATAGTATCAAAATATTGGTAAAAATGAATATATTTACGTAATATCAAACTACATGAAAAACGTGAAAAAAGTCACTATTTAACCATTTTTGAGGATTTTAACTTCAAATCATAGAGCGAGGTTTCGTATTATTTAGATCCAAGAAAAGACATATGACAATGTTGTTTCCAATACAAATGATAAAAAACAATGTGTTTTCATTAGAATTAACTAAAATATTCCTGATTTTCCGTCTATATTACCGATGGAAGATGTACACGTAAAACCGCTCTAATCCGGTTGAAACGTCGATATATGCAATAAAAACCGAACTTCTCCCCCTTTTCAATATCCTACTCAGTATTTTAACGAGATACATATGGTTGATTGAAAATGAAGTATTTAAGGTTAATTTCTAATCAATTGTGTGTTTGCATCATTTTTATCGTATATATAATGAATTAATACCCATAAACTGAAAATTCACAAAAACGTGGAAAAACGGCAAAATATTGCCTAATTCGATGATATTTTGTTTAAATCACAGAGGAAAAGGGGATGATAAACGTCAAAATATTGCTAAATTCGATGATTTTTCGTACGAAACAAAATGCAAGAAAACTTGCTTAAAATGCAATATTATGCGAAATTCTGAGATGTGAAGGCCAAATCATATATCGTGATACTACATAAAATACTATCAAAATATTGGTAAAAATGAATATATTTACGTAATATCAAACTACATGAAAAACGTGAAAAAAGTCACTATTTAACCATACTTGAGGATTTTTACTTCAAATCATAGAGTGAGGTTTCGTATTATTTAGATCCAAGAAAAGACATATGACAATGTTGTTTCCAATACAAATGATAAAAAACAATGTGTTTTCATTAGAATTAACTAAAATGTTCCTGATTTTCCGTCTATATTACCAATGGAAGATGTAAACGAAAACCGCTCTATTCCGGCTGAAACGTCGATATATGCAATAAAAACAGAACTTCTCCCCTTTTATATATCTTACTCGGTATTTTAACGAGAAACAAATAGTTGATTGGAAATGAAGTATTTAAGGTTATTATCTAATCAATTATGTGTTTGCATCATTTTTATCGTATATATAATGAATTAATACTCATAGACTTAAAATTCACAAAAACGTGGAAAAACGGCAAAATGTTGCCTAATTCGATGATATTTTGTTTAACTCACATAGAGGAAAAGGGGATGATAAACGTCAAAATATTGCTAAATTCGATGATTTTTCGTACGAAACAAAATGCAAGAAAACTTGCTTAAAATGCAATATTATGCGAAATTCTGAGATGTGAAGGCCAAATCATATATCGTGATACTACATAAAATAGTATCAAAATATTGGTATATAATGAATATATTTACGTAATATCAAACTACATGAAAAACGTGAAAAAGTCACTATTTAACCATATTTGAGGATTTTTAACTTCAAATCATAGAGCGAGGTTTCGTATTATTTAGATCCAAGAAAAGACATATGACAATGTTGTTTCCAATACAAACGATAAAAATCAATGTGTTTTCATTAGAATTAACTAAAATGTTCCTGATTTTTCGTTTATATTACCGATGGAAGATGGACACGAAAACCGCTCTATTCCGGCTGAAACGTCGATATATGCAATAAAAACAGAACTTCTCCCCTTTTATATATCTTACTCAGTATTTTAACGAGAAACAAATAGTTGATTGAAAATGAAGTATTTAAGGTTATTATCTAATCAATGATAAACGTCAAAATATTGCTAAATTCGATGATTTTTCGTACGAAACAAAATGCAAGAAAACTTGCTTAAAATGTAATATTATGCGAAATTCTGAGATGTGAAAGCCAAATCATATATCGTTATACTACATAAAATAGTATCAAAATATTGGTAAAAATGAATATATTTACGTAATATCAAACTACATGAAAAACGTGAAAAAAGTCACTATTTAACCATATTTGAGGATTTTAACTTCAAATCATAGAGCGAGGTTTCGTATTATTTAGATCCAAGAAAAGACATATGACAATGTTGTTTCCAATACAAACGATAAAAATCAATGTGTTTTCATTAGAATTAACTAAAATGTTCCTGATTTTTCGTTTATATTACCGATGGAAGATGGACACGAAAACCGCTCTAATCCGGCTGAAACGTCGATATATGCAATAAAAATCGAACTTCTCCCATTTTAAATATCCTACTCAGTATTTTTACGAGAAAAAAATGGTTGATTGAAAATGAAGCATTTAAGGTTACTTTCTAATCAATTATGTGTTTGCATCATTTTTATCGTATATTTATTGAATTATTACCTATAAACTGAAAATTCACAAAAACGTGGAAAAACGGCAAAATATTGCCTAATTCGATGATATTTTGTTTAAATCACATAGAGGAAAAGGGGATGATAAACGTCAAAATATTGCTAAATTTGATGATTTTTCGTACGAAACAAAATGCAAGAAAACTTTCTTAAAATGCAATACTATTCGAAATTCTGAGATGTGAAGGCCAAATCATATATCGTGATACTACATTAAATAGTATCAAAATATTGGTAAATAATGAATATATTTACGTAATATCAAACTACATGAAAAACGTGAAAAAAGTCATTATTTAACCATATTTTTAACTTCAAATCATAGAGCGAGGTTTCGTATTATTTAGATCCAAGAAAAGACATATGACAATGTTGTTTCCAATACAAATGATAAAAAACAATGTGTTTTCATTAGAATTAACTAAAATATTCCTGATTTTCCGTCTATATTACCGATGGAAGATGTACACGTAAAACCGCTCTAATCCGGTTGAAACGTCGATATATGCAATAAAAACCGAACTTCTCCCCCTTTTCAATATCCTACTCAGTATTTTAACGAGATACATATGGTTGATTGAAAATGAAGTATTTAAGGTTAATTTCTAATCAATTGTGTGTTTGTATCATTTTTATCGTATATATAATGAATTAATACCCATAAACTGAAAATTCACAAAAACGTGGAAAAACGGCAAAATATTGCCTAATTCGATGATATTTTGTTTAAATCACAGAGGAAAAGGGGATGATAAACGTCAAAATATTGCTAAATTCGATGATTTTTCGTACGAAACAAAATGCAAGAAAACTTGCTTAAAATGCAATATTATGCGAAATTCTGAGATGTGAAGGCCAAATCATATATCGTGATACTACATAAAATACTATCAAAATATTGGTAAAAATGAATATATTTACGTAATATCAAACTACATGAAAAACGTGAAAAAGTCACTATTTAACCATACTTGAGGATTTTTACTTCAAATCATAGAGTGAGGTTTCGTATTATTTAGATCCAAGAAAAGACATATGACAATGTTGTTTCCAATACAAATGATAAAAAACAATGTGTTTTCATTAGAATTAACTAAAATGTTCCTGATTTTCCGTCTATATTACCAATGGAAGATGTAAACGAAAACCGCTCTATTCCGGCTGAAACGTCGATATATGCAATAAAAACAGAACTTCTCCCCTTTTATATATCTTACTCGGTATTTTAACGAGAAACAAATAGTTGATTGGAAATGAAGTATTTAAGGTTATTATCTAATCAATTATGTGTTTGCATCATTTTTATCGTATATATAATGAATTAATACTCATAGACTTAAAATTCACAAAAACGTGGAAAAACGGCAAAATGTTGCCTAATTCGATGATATTTTGTTTAACTCACATAGAGGAAAAGGGGATGATAAACGTCAAAATATTGCTAAATTCGATGATTTTTCGTACGAAACAAAATGCAAGAAAACTTGCTTAAAATGCAATATTATGCGAAATTCTGAGATGTGAAGGCCAAATCATATATCGTGATACTACATTAAATAGTATCAAAATATTGGTAAATAATGAATATATTTACGTAATATCAAACTACATGAAAAACGTGAAAAAAGTCATTATTTAACCATATTTTTAACTTCAAATCATAGAGCGAGGTTTCGTATTATTTAGATCCAAGAAAAGACATATGACAATGTTGTTTCCAATACAAATGATAAAAAACAATGTGTTTTCATTAGAATTAACTAAAATATTCCTGATTTTCCGTCTATATTACCGATGGAAGATGTACACGTAAAACCGCTCTAATCCGGTTGAAACGTCGATATATGCAATAAAAACCGAACTTCTCCCCCTTTTCAATATCCTACTCAGTATTTTAACGAGATACATATGGTTGATTGAAAATGAAGTATTTAAGGTTAATTTCTAATCAATTGTGTGTTTGTATCATTTTTATCGTATATATAATGAATTAATACCCATAAACTGAAAATTCACAAAAACGTGGAAAAACGGCAAAATATTGCCTAATTCGATGATATTTTGTTTAAATCACAGAGGAAAAGGGGATGATAAACGTCAAAATATTGCTAAATTCGATGATTTTTCGTACGAAACAAAATGCAAGAAAACTTGCTTAAAATGCAATATTATGCGAAATTCTGAGATGTGAAGGCCAAATCATATATCGTGATACTACATAAAATACTATCAAAATATTGGTAAAAATGAATATATTTACGTAATATCAAACTACATGAAAAACGTGAAAAAGTCACTATTTAACCATACTTGAGGATTTTTACTTCAAATCATAGAGTGAGGTTTCGTATTATTTAGATCCAAGAAAAGACATATGACAATGTTGTTTCCAATACAAATGATAAAAAACAATGTGTTTTCATTAGAATTAACTAAAATGTTCCTGATTTTCCGTC
Organism: Procambarus clarkii; assembly: GCF_040958095.1. NCBI lineage: Eukaryota > Metazoa > Arthropoda > Malacostraca > Decapoda > Cambaridae > Procambarus > Procambarus clarkii. Next base: position 941,292 of record NC_091158.1, read on the forward strand.
TATATTACCAATGGAAGATGTAAACGAAAACCGCTCTATTCCGGCTGAAACGTCGATATATGCAATAAAAACAGAACTTCTCCCCTTTTATATATCTTACTCGGTATTTTAACGAGAAACAAATAGTTGATTGGAAATGAAGTATTTAAGGTTATTATCTAATCAATTATGTGTTTGCATCATTTTTATCGTATATATAATGAATTAATACTCATAGACTTAAAATTCACAAAAACGTGGAAAAACGGCAAAATGTTGCCTAATTCGATGATATTTTGTTTAACTCACATAGAGGAAAAGGGGATGATAAACGTCAAAATATTGCTAAATTCGATGATTTTTCGTACGAAACAAAATGCAAGAAAACTTGCTTAAAATGCAATATTATGCGAAATTCTGAGATGTGAAGGCCAAATCATATATCGTGACACTACATAAAATAGTATCAAAATATTGGTAAATAATGAATATATTTACGTAATATCAAACTACATGAAAAACGTGAAAAAGTCACTATTTAACCATATTTGAGGATTTTTAACTTCAAATCATAGAGCGAGGTTTCGTATTATTTAGATCCAAGAAAAGACATATGACAATGTTGTTTCCAATACAAACGATAAAAATCAATGTGTTTTCATTAGAATTAACTAAAATGTTCCTGATTTTTCGTTTATATTACCGATGGAAGATGGACACGAAAACCGCTCTAATCCGGCTGAAACGTCGATATATGCAATAAAAATCGAACTTCTTCCATTTTCAATATCCTACTCAGTATTTTTACGAGAAAAAAAGGTTGATTGAAAATGAAGCATTTAAGGATACTTTCTAATCAATTATGTGTTTGCATCATTTTTATCGTATATTTATTGAATTAATACCTATAAACTGAAAATTCACAAAAACGTGGAAAAACGGCAAAATATTGCCTAATTCGATGATATTTTGTTTAAATCACAGAGGAAAAGGGGATGATAAACGTCAAAATATTGCTAAATTCGATGATTTTTCGTACGAAACAAAATGCAAGAAAACTTGCTTAAAATGCAATATTATGCGAAATTCTGAGACGTGAAGGCCAAATCATATATCGTGATACTACATAAACTAGTATCAAAATATTGGTAAAAATGAATATATTTACGTAATATCAAACTACATGAAAAACGTGAAAAAGTCACTATTTAACCATATTTGAGGATTTTAACTTCAAATCATAGAGCGAGGTTTCGTATTATTTAGATCCAAGTAAAGACATATGACAATGTTGTTTCCAATACAAATGATAAAAAACAATGTGTTTTCATTAGAATTAACTAAAATATTCCTGATTTTCCGTCTATATTACCGATGGAAGATGTACACGTAAAACCGCTCTAATCCGGTTGAAACGTCGATATATGCAGTAAAAACCGAACTTCTCCCCCTTTTCAATATCCTGCTCAGTATTTTAACGAGATACATATGGTTGATTGAAAATGAAGTATTTAAGGTTATTATCTAATCAATTATGTGTTTGCATCATTTTTATTGTATATATAATGAATTAATACCCATAAACTGAAAATTCACAAAAACGTGGAAAAACGGCAAAATATTGCCTAATTCGATGATATTTTGTTTAAATCACCTAAAGAAAAGCGTATAAATATTGCTAAATTCGATGATTTTTTGTACGAAACAAAATGCAAGAAAACTTGCTTAAAATGCAATATTATGCGACATTCTGAGATTTGATAGCCAAATCACATATCGTGATACTACACGAAATAGTATCGAAATATTGGTATAAATGAATATATCTACGTAATATCAAACTACATGAAAAACGTGAAAAAAGTCACTATTTAACCATACTTGAGGATTTTAACTTCAAATCATAGAGCGAGGTTTCGTATTATTTAGATCCAAGAAAAGACATATGACAATGTTGTTTCCAATACAAATGATAAAAAACAATGTGTTTTCATTAGAATTAACTAAAATGTTCCTGATTTTCCGTCTATATTACCGATGGAAGATGTACACGAAAACCGCTCTATTCCGGCTGAAACGTCGATATATGCAATAAAAACAGAACTTCTCCCCTTTTATATATCTTACTCAGTATTTTAACGAGAAACAAATAGTTGATTGAAAATGAAGTATTTAAGGTTATTATCTAATCAATTATGTGTTTGCATCATTTTTATCGTATATATAATGAATTAATACTCATAGACTGAAAATTCACAAAAACGTGGAAAACGGCAAAATGTTGCCTAATTCGATGATATTTTGTTTAACTCACATAGAGGAAAAGGGGATGATAAACGTCAAATATTGCTAAATTCGATGATTTTTCGTACGAAACAAAATGCAAGAAAACTTGCTTAAAATGCAATATTATGCGAAATTCTGAGATGTGAAGGCCAAATCATATATCGTGATACTACATAAAATAGTATCAAAATATTGGTAAAAATGAATATATTTACGTAATATCAAACTACATGAAAAACGTGAAAAAGTCACTATTTAACCATATTTGAGGAGTTTAACTTCAAATCATAGAGTGAGGTTTCGTATTATTTAGATCCAAGAAAAGACATATGACAATGTTGTTTCCAATACAAATGATAGAAAACAATGTGTTTTCATTAGAATTAACTAAAATATTCCTGATTTTCCGTCTATATTACCGATTGAAGATGTCCACGTAAAACCGCTCTAATCCGGTTGAAACGTCGATATATGCAATAAAAACCGAACTTCTCCCCCTTTTCAATATCCTACTCAGTATTTTAACGAGATACATATGGTTGATTGAAAATGAAGTATTTAAGGTTAATTTCTAATCAATTGTGTGTTTGCATCATTTTTATCGTATATTTAATGAATTAATACCCATAGACTGAAAATTCACAAAAACGAGGAAAAACGGCAAAATATTGCCTAATTCGATGATATTTTGTTTAAATCACATAAAGAAAAACATATAAATATTGCTAAATTCGATGATTTTTTGTACGAAACAAAATGCAAGAAAACTTGCTTAAAATGCAATATTATGCGACATTCTGAGATTTGATAGCCAAATCACATATCGTGATACTACATTAAATAGTATCAAAATATTGGTAAAAATGAATATATTAATGTAATATCAAACTATATGAAAAACGTGAAAAAAGTCACTATTTAACCATACTTGAGGATTTTAACTTCAAATCATAGAGCGAGGTTTCGTATTATTTAGATCCAAGAAAAGACATATGACAATGTTGTTTCCAATATGATAAAAATGATAAAAAACAATGTGTTTTCATTAAAATTAACTAAAATGTTCCTGATTTTCCGTCTATATTACCGATGGAAGATGTATACGAAAACCGCTCTATTCCGGCTGAAACGTCGATATATGCAATAAAAACAGAACTTCTCCCCTTTTATATATCTTACTCAGTATTTTAACGAGAAACAAATAGTTGATTGAAAATGAAGTATTTAAGGTTATTATCTAATCAATGATAAACTTCAAAATATTGCTAAATTCGATGATTTTTCGTACGAAACAAAATGCAAGAAAACTTGCTTAAAATGCAATATTATGCGAAATTCTGAGATGTGAAGGCCAAATCATATATCGTGATACTACATAAAATAGTATCAAAATATTGGTAAAAATGAATATATTTACGTAATATCAAACTACATGAAAAACGTGAAAAAAGTCACTATTTAACCATATTTGAGGATTTTAACTTCAAATCATAGCGCGAGGTTTCGTATTATTTAGATCCAAGAAAAGACATATGACAATGTTGTTTCCAATACAAACGATAAAAATCAATGTGTTTTCATTAGAATTAACTAAAATGTTCCTGATTTTTCGTTTATATTACCGATGGAAGATGGACACGAAAACCGCTCTAATCCGGCTGAAACGTCGATATATGCAATAAAAATCGAATTTCTCCCATTTTCAATATCCTACTCAGTATTTTTACGAGAAAAAAATGGTTGATTCAAAATGAAGCATTTAAGGTTACTTTCTAATCAATTATGTGTTTGCATCATTTTTATGGTATATTTATTGAATTATTACCTATAAACTGAAAATTCACAAAAACGTGGAAAAACGGCAAAATATTGCCTAATTCGATGATATTTTGTTTAAATCACATAGACGAAAAGGGGATGATAAACGTCAAAATATTGCTAAATTTGATGATTTTTCGTTCGAAACAAAATGCAAGAAAACTTTCTTAAAATGCAATACTATTCGAAATTCTGAGATTTGAAGGCCAAATCACATATCGTGATACTACATGAAATAGTATCGAAATTTTGGTAAAAATGAATATATTTACGTAATATCAAACTACATGAAAAATGTGAAAAAAGTCACTATTTAACCATATTTGAGGATTTTAACTTCAAATCATAGAGCGAGGTTTCGTATTATTTAGATCCAAGAAAAGACATATGACAATGTTGTTTCCAATACAAATGATAAAAAACAATGTGTTTTCATTAGAATTAACTAAAATATTCCTGATTTTCCGTCTATATTACCGATGGAAGATGTACACGTAAAACCGCTCTAATCCGGTTGAAACGTCGATATATGCAATAAAAACCGAACTTCTCCCCCTTTTCAATATCCTACTCAGTATTTTAACGAGATACATATGGTTGATTGAAAATGAAGTATTTAAGGTTAATTTCTAATCAATTGTGTGTTTGCATCATTTTTATCGTATATATAATGAATTAATACCCATAAACTGAAAATTCACAAAAACGTGGAAAAACGGCAAAATATTGCCTAATTCGATGATATTTTGTTTAAATCACAGAGGAAAAGGGGATGATAAACGTCAAAATATTGCTAAATTCGATGATTTTTCGTACGAAACAAAATGCAAGAAAACTTGCTTAAAATGCAATATTATTCGAAATTCTGAGATTTGAAGGCCAAATCCCATATCGGGATACTACATGAAATAGTATCGAAATTTTTGTAAAAATGAATATATTTACGTAATATCAAACTACATGAAAAAGGTGAAAAAAGTCACTATTTAACCATACTTGAGGATTTTGACTTCAAATCATAGAGCGAGGTTTCGTATTATTTAGATCCAAGAAAAGACATATGACAATGTTGTTTCCAATATAAATGAAAAAAAAACAATGTGTTTTCATTAGAATTAACTAAAATGTTCCTGATTTTCCGTCTATATTACCGATGGAAGATGTAAACGAAAACCGCTCTATTCCGGCTGAAACGTCGATATATGCAATAAAAACAGAACTTCTCCCCTTTTATATATCTTACTCAGTATTTTAACGAGAAACATATAGTTGATTGGAAATGAAGTATTTAAGGTTATTATCTAATCAATTATGTGTTTGCATCATTTTTATCGTATATATATTGAATTAATACTCATAGACTGAAAATTCACAAAAACGTGGAAAAACGGCAAAATGTTGCCTAATTCGATGATATTTTGTTTAACTCTTATAGAGGAAAAGGGGATGATAAACGTCAAAATATTGCTAAATTCGATGATTTTTCGTACGAAACAAAATGCAAGAAAACTTGCTTAAAATGCAATATTATGCGAAATTCTGAGATGTGAAGGCCAAATCATATATCGTGATACTACATAAAATAGTATCAAAATATTGGTAAAAATGAATATATTTACGTAATATCAAACTACATGAAAAAACGTGAAAAAGTCACTATTTAACCATATTTGAGGATTTTAACTTCAAATCATAGAGCGAGGTTTCGTATTATTTAGATCCAAGTAAAGACATATGACAATGTTGTTTCCAATACAAATAATAAAAAACAATGTGTTTTCATTAGAATTAACTAAAATATTTCTGATTTTCCGTCTATATTACCGATGGAAGATGTACACGTAAAACCGCTCTAATCCGGTTGAAACGTCGATATATGCAGTAAAAACCGAACTTCTCCCCCTTTTCAATATCCTGCTCAGTATTTTAACGAGATACATATGGTTGATTGAAAATGAAGTATTTAAGGTTATTATCTAATCAATTATGTGTTTGCATCATTTTTATCGTATATATAATGAATTAATACCCATAAACTGAAAATTCACAAAAACGTAAAAAAACGGCAAAATATTGCCTAATTCGATGATATTTTGTTTAAATCACATAGAGGAAAAGGGGATGATAAACGTCAAAATATTGCTAAATTTGATGATTTTTCGTACGAAACAAAATACAAGAAAACTTTCTTAAAATGCAATATTATTCGAAATTCTGAGATTTGAAGGCCAAATCCCATATCGGGATACTACATGAAATAGTATCGAAATTTTTGTAAAAATGAATATATTTACGTAATATCAAACTACATGAAAAAGGTGAAAAAAGTCACTATTTAACCATACTTGAGGATTTTGACTTCAAATCATTGAGTGAGGTTTCGTATTATTTAGATCCAAGAAAAGACATATGACAATGTTGTTTCCAATATAAATGAAAAAAAACAATGTGTTTTCATTAGAATTAACTAAAATATTCCTGATTTTCCGTCTATATTACCGATGGAAGATGTATACGTAAAACCGCTCTAATCCGGTTGAAACGTCGATATATGCAATAAACACCGAACTTCTCCCCCTTTTCAATATCCTACTCAGTATTTTAACGAGATACATATGGTTGATTGAAAATGAAGTATTTAAGGTTAATTTCTAATCAATTGTGTGTTTGCATCATTTTTATCGTATATTTAATGAATTAATACCCATAGACTGAAAATTCACAAAAACGTGGAAAAACGGCAAAATATTGCCTAATTCGATGATATTTTGTTTAAATCACCTAAAGAAAAACGTATAAATATTGCTAAATTTGATGATTTTTTGTACGAAACAAAATGCAAGAAAACTTGCTTAAAATGCAATATTATACGACATTCTAAGATTTGATAGCCAAATCACATATCGTGATACTACATGAAATAGTATCGAAATATTGGTATAAATGAATATATCTACGTAATATGAAAAACGTGAAAAAAGTCACTATTTAACCATACTTGAGGATTTTAACTTCAAATCATAGAGCGAGGTTTCGTATTATTTAGATCCAAGAAAAGACATATGACAATGTTGTTTCCAATATGATAAATATGATAAAAAACAATGTGTTTTCATTAAAATTAACTAAAATGTTCCTGATTTTCCGTCTATATTACCGATGGAAGATGGACACGAAAACCGCTCTATTCCGGCTGAAACGTCGATATATGCAATAAAAACAGAACTTCTCCCCTTTTATATATCTTACTCAGTATTTTAACGAGAAACAAATAGTTGATTGAAAATGAAGTATTTAAGGTTATTATCTAATCAATTTTGTGTTTGCATCATTTTTATCGTATATATAATGAATTAATACTCATAGACTGAAAATTCACAAAAACGTGGAAAAACGGCAAAATGTTGCCTAATTCGGTTATATTTTGTTTAACTCACATAGAGGAAAAGGGGATGATAAACGTCAAAATATCGCTAAATTCGATGATTTTTCGTAAGAAACAAAATGCAAGAAAACTTGCTTAAAATGCAATTTTATGCGAAATTCTGAGATTTGAAGGCCAAATCACATACCGTCATACTACATGAAATAGTATCGAAATATTGGTATAAATGAATATATTTACGTAATATCAAATTACATGAAAAACGTGAAAAAATTCACAATTTAACCATACTTGAGGATTTTAACTTCAAATCATAGAGTGAGGTTTCGTATTATTTAGATCCAAGAAAAGACATATGACAATGTTGTTTCCAATACAAATGATAAAAAACAATGTGTTTTCATTAGAATTAACTAAAATATTCCTGATTTTCCGTCTATATTACCGATGGAAGATGTACACGAAAACCGCTCTATTCCGGCTGAAACGTCGATATATGCAATAAAAACAGAACTTCTCCCCTTTTATATATCTTACTCAGTATTTTAACGAGAAACAAATAGTTGATTGAAAATGAAGTATTTAAGGTTATTATCTAATCAATTATGTGTTTGCATCAATTTTATCGTATATATAATGAATTAATACCCATAAACTGAAAATTCACAAAAACGTAAAAAAACGGCAAAATATTGCCTAATTCGATGATATTTTGTTTAAATCACATAGAGGAAAAGGGGATGATAAACGTCAAAATATTGCTAAATTTGATGATTTTTCGTACGAAACAAAATGCAAGAAAACTTTCTTAAAATGCAATACTATTCGAAATTCTGAGATTTGAAGGCCAAATCACATATCGTGATACTACATGAAATAGTATCGAAATTTTGGTAAAAATGAATATATTTACGTAATATCAAACTACATGAAAAATGTGAAAATTCACTATTTAACCATATTTGAGGATTTTAACTTCAAATCATAGAGCGAGGTTTCGTATTATTTAGATCTAAGAAAAGACATATGACAATGTTGTTTCCAATACAAATGATAAAAAACAATGTGTTTTCATTAGAATTAACTAAAATATTCCTGATTTTCCGTCTATATTACCGATGGAAGATGTACACGAAAACCGCTCTATTCCGGCTGAAACGTCGATATATGCAATAAAAACAGGACTTCTCCCCTTTTATATATCTTACTCAGTATTTTAACGAGAAACAAATAGTTGATTGAAAATGAAGTATTTAAGGTTATTATCTAATCAATTATGTGTTTGCATCATTTTTATCGTATATATAATGAATTAATACCCATAAACTGAAAATTCACAAAAACGTAAAAAACGGCAAAATATTGCCTAATTCGATGATATTTTGTTTAAATCACAGAGGAAAAGGGGATGATAAACGTCAAAATATTGCTAAATTCGATGATTTTTCGTACGAAACAAAATGCAAGAAAACTTGCTTAAAATGCAATATTATGCGAAATTCTGAGATGTGAAGGGCAAATCATGTATCGTGATACTACATAAAATAGTGTCAAAATATTGGTAAAAATGAATATATTTACGTAATATCAAACTACATGAAAAACGTGAAAAAGTCACTATTTAACCATATTTGAGGATTTTAACTTCAAATCATAGAGCGAGGTTTCGTATTATTTAGATCCAAGTAAAGACATATGACAATGTTGTTTCCAATACAAATGATAAAAAACAATGTGTTTTCATTAGAATTAACTAAAATATTCCTGATTTTCCGTCTATATTACCGATGGAAGATGTACACGTAAAACCGCTCTAATCCGGTTGAAACGTCGATATTTACAATAAAAACCGAACTTCTCCCCCTTTTCAATATCCTGCTCAGTATTTTAACGAGATACATATGGTTGATTGAAAATGAAGTATTTAAGGTTAATTTCTAATCAATAGTGTGTTTGCATCATTTTTATCGTATATTTAATGAATTAATACCCATAGACTGAAAATTCACAAAAACGTGGAAAAACGGCAAAATATTGCCTAATTCGATGATATTTTGTTTAAATCACCTAAAGAAAAACGTATAAATATTGCTAAATTCGATGATTTTTCGTACGAAACAAAATGCAAGAAAACTTGCTTAAAATGCAATATTATGCGAAATTCTGAGATGTGAAGGCCAAATCATATATCGTGATACTACATGAAATAGTATCAAAATATTGGTAAATAATGAATATATTTACGTAATATCAAACTACATGAAAAACGTGAAAAAGTCACTATTTAACCATATTTGAGGATTTTTAACTTCAAATCATAGAGCGAGGTTTCGTATTATTTAGATCCAAGAAAAGACATATGACAATGTTGTTTCCAATACAAACGATAAAAATCAATGTGTTTTCATTAGAATTAACTAAAATGTTCCTGATTTTTCGTTTATATTACCGATGGAAGATGGACACGAAAACCGCTCTAATCCGGCTGAAACGTCGATATATGCAATAAAAATCGAACTTCTTCCATTTTCAATATCCTACTCAGTATTTTTACGAGAAAAAAATGGTTGATTGAAAATGAAGCATTTAAGGATACTTTCTAATCAATTATGTGTTTGCATCATTTTTATCGTATATTTATTGAATTAATACCTATAAACTGAAAATTCACAAAAACGTGGAAAAACGGCAAAATATTGCCTAATTCGATGATATTTTGTTTAAATCACATAGAGGAAAAGGGGATGATAAACGTCAAAATATTGCTAAATTTGATGATTTTTCGTACGAAACAAAATGCAAGAAAACTTTCTTAAAATGCAATATTATTCGAAATTCTGAGATTTGAAGGCCAAATCCCATATCGTGACACTACATGAAATAGTATCGAAATTTTGGTAAAAATGAATATATTTACGTAATATCAAACTACATGAAAAAGGTGAAAAAAGTCAATATTTAACCATACTTGAGGATTTTGACTTCAAATCATAGAGCGAGGTTTCGTATTATTTAGATCCAAGAAAAGACATATGACAATGTTGTTTCCAATATAAATGAAAAAAAAACAATGTGTTTTCATTAGAATTAACTAAAATGTTCCTGATTTTCCGTCTATATTACCGATGGAAGATGTAAACGAAAACCGCTCTATTCCGGCTGAAACGTCGATATATGCAATAAAAACAGAACTTCTCCCCTTTTATATATCTTACTCAGTATTTTAACGAGAAACATATAGTTGATTGGAAATGAAGTATTTAAGGTTATTATCTAATCAATTATGTGTTTGCATCATTTTTATCGTATATATATTGAATTAATACTCATAGACTGAAAATTCACAAAAACGTGGAAAAACGGCAAAATGTTGCCTAATTCGATGATATTTTGTTTAACTCTTATAGAGGAAAAGGGGATGATAAACGTCAAAATATTGCTAAATTCGATGATTTTTCGTACGAAACAAAATGCAAGAAAACTTGCTTAAAATGCAATATTATGCGAAATTCTGAGATGTGAAGGCCAAATCATATATCGTGATACTACATAAAATAGTATCAAAATATTGGTAAAAATGAATATATTTACGTAATATCAAACTACATGAAAAACGTGAAAAAGTCACTATTTAACCATATTTGAGGATTTTAACTTCAAATCATAGAGCGAGGTTTCGTATTATTTAGATCCAAGTAAAGACATATGACAATGTTGTTTCCAATACAAATAATAAAAAACAATGTGTTTTCATTAGAATTAACTAAAATATTCCTGATTTTCCGTCAATATTACCGATGGAAGATGTACACGTAAAACCGCTCTAATCCGGTTGAAACGTCGATATATGCAGTAAAAACCGAACTTCTCCCCCTTTTCAATATCCTGCTCAGTATTTTAACGAGATACATATGGTTGATTGAAAATGAAGTATTTAAGGTTATTATCTAATCAATTATGTGTTTGCATCATTTTTATCGTATATATAATGAATTAATACCCATAAACTGAAAATTCACAAAAACGTAAAAAAACGGCAAAATATTGCCTAATTCGATGATATTTTGTTTAAATCACATAGAGGAAAAGGGGATGATAAACGTCAAAATATTGCTAAATTTGATGATTTTTCGTACGAAACAAAATACAAGAAAACTTTCTTAAAATGCAATACTATTCGAAATTCTGAGATGTGAAGGCCAAATCATATATCGTGATACTACATAAAATAGTATCAAAATATTGGTAAATAATGAATATATTTACGTAATATCAAACTACATGAAAAACGTGAAAAAAGTCACTATTTAACCATATTTGAGGATTTTTAACTTCAAATCATAGAGCGAGGTTTCGTATTATTTAGATCCAAGAAAAGACATATGACAATGTTGTTTCCAATACAAACGATAAAAATCAATGTGTTTTCATTTGAATTAACTAAAATGTTCCTGATTTTTCGTTTATATTACCGATGGAAGATGGACACGAAAACCGCTCTAATCCGGCTGAAACGTCGATATATGCAATAAAAACAGAACTTCTTCCCTTTTATATATCTTACTCAGTATTTTAACGAGAAACAAATAGTTGATTGAAAATGAAGTATTTAAGGTTATTATCTAATCAATTATGTGTTTGCATCATTTGTATCGTATATATAATGAATTAATACCCATAAACTGAAAATTCACAAAAACGTAAAAAAACGGCAAAATATTGCCTAATTCGATGATATTTTGTTTAAATCACATAGAGGAAAAGGGGATGATAAACGTCAAAATATTGCTAAATTTGATGATTTTTCGTACGAAACAAAATGCAAGAAAACTTTCTTAAAATGCAATACTATTCGAAATTCTGAGATTTGAAGGCCAAATCACATATCGTGATACTACATGAAATAGTATCGAAATTTTGGTAAAAATGAATATATTTACGTAATATCAAACTACATGAAAAATGTGAAAAAAGTCACTATTTAACCATATTTGAGGATTTTAACTTCAAATCATAGAGCGAGGTTTCGTATTATTTAGATCTAAGAAAAGACATATGACAATGTTGTTTCCAATACAAATGATAAAAAACAATGTGTTTTCATTAGAATTAACTAAAATATTCCTGATTTTCCGTCTATATTACCGATGGAAGATGTACACGAAAACCGCTCTATTCCGGCTGAAACGTCGATATATGCAATAAAAACAGGACTTCTCCCCTTTTATATATCTTACTCAGTATTTTAACGAGAAACAAATAGTTGATTGAAAATGAAGTATTTAAGGTTATTATCTAATCAATTATGTGTTTGCATCATTTTTATCGTATATATAATGAATTAATACCCATAAACTGAAAATTCACAAAAACGTGGAAAAACGGCAAAATATTGCCTAATTCGATGATATTTTGTTTAAATCACAGAGGAAAAGGGGATGATAAACGTCAAAATATTGCTAAATTCGATGATTTTTCGTACGAAACAAAATGCAAGAAAACTTGCTTAAAATGCAATATTATGCGAAATTCTGAGATGTGAAGGGCAAATCATGTATCGTGATACTACATAAAATAGTATCAAAATATTGGTAAAAATGAATATATTTACGTAATATCAAACTACATGAAAAACGTGAAAAAGTCACTATTTAACCATATTTGAGGATTTTAACTTCAAATCATAGAGCGAGGTTTCGTATTATTTAGATCTAAGTAAAGACATATGACAATGTTGTTTCCAATACAAATGATAAAAAACAATGTGTTTTCATTAGAATTAACTAAAATATTCCTGATTTTCCGTCTATATTACCGATGGAAGATGTACACGTAAAACCGCTCTAATCCGGTTGAAACGTCGATATATGCAATAAAAACCGAACTTCTCCCCCTTTTCAATATCCTACTCAGTATTTTAACGAGATACATATGGTTGATTGAAAATGAAGTATTTAAGGTTAATTTCTAATCAATTATGTGTTTGCATCATTTTTATCGTATATTTAATGAATTAATACCTATAAACTGAAAATTCATAAAAACGTGGAAAAACGGCAAAATATTGCCTAATTCGATAATATTTTGTTTAAATCACATAGAGGAAAAGGGGATGATAAACGTCAAAATATTGCTAAATTTGATGATTTTTCGTACGAAACAAAATGCAAGAAAACTTTCTTAAAATGCAATATTATTCGAAATTCTGAGATTTGATAGCCAAATCACATATCGTGATACTACATGAAATAGTATCGAAATATTGGTATAAATGAATATATTTACGTAATATCAAACTACATGAAAAACGTGAAAAAAGTCACTATTTAACCATACTTGAGGATTTTAACTTCAAATCATAGAGCGAGGTTTCGTATTATTTAGATCCAAGAAAAGACATATGACAATGTTGTTTCCAATGCAAATGATAAAAAACAATGTGTTTTCATTAGAATTAACTAAAATATTCCTGATTTTCCGTCTATATTACCGATGGAAGATGTACACGTAAAACCGCTCTAATACGGTTGAAACGTCGATATATGCAATAAAAACCGAACTTCTCCCCCTTTTCAATATCCTACTCAGTATTTTAACGAGATACATATGGTTGATTGAAAATGAAGTATTTAAGGTTAATTTCTAATCAATTGTGTGTTTGCATCATTTTTATCGTATATTTAATGAATTAATACCCATAGACTGAAAATTCACAAAAACGTGGAAAAACGGCAAAATATTGCCTAATTCGATGATATTTTGTTTAAATCACATAAAGAAAAACGTATAAATATTGCTAAATTCGATGATTTTTTGTACGAAACAAAATGCAAGAAAACTTGCTTAAAATGCAATATTATGCGACATTCTGAGATTTGATAGCCAAATCACATATCGTGATACTACATGAAATAGTATCGAAATATTGGTATAAATGAATATATTTACGTAATATCAAACTACATGAAAAACGTGAAAAAAGTCACTATTTAACCATACTTGAGGATTTTAACTTCAAATCATAGAGCGAGGTTTCGTATTATTTAGATCCAAGAAAAGACATATGACAATGTTGTTTCCAATACAAATGATAAAAAACAATGTGTTTTCATTAGAAATAACTAAAATGTTCCTGATTTTCCATCTATATTACCGATGGAAGATGTACACGAAAACCGCTCTATTCCGGCTGAAACGTTGATATATGCAATAAAAACAGAACTTCTCCCCTTTTATATATCTTACTCGGTATTTTAACGAGAAACAAATAGTTGATTGAAAATGAAGTATTTAAGGTTATTATCTAATCAATTATGTGTTTAATTCATTTTTATCGTATATATATAGAATTAATACTCATAGACTGAAAATTCACAAAAACGTGGAAAAACGGCAAAATGTTGCCTAATTCGATGATATTTTGTTTAACTCACATAGAGGAAAAGGGGATGATAAACGTCAAAATATTGCTAAATTCGATGATTTTTCGAACGAAACAAAATGCAAGAAAACTTGCCTAAAATGCAATTTTATGCGAAATTCTGAGATTTGAAGGCCAAATCATATATCGTGATACTACATGAAATAGTATCGAAATATTGGTAAAAATGAATATATTTACGTAATTTCAAACTACATGAAAAACGTGAAAAAGTCATTATTTAACCATATTTGAGAATTTTAACTTCAAATCATAGAGCGAGGTTTCGTATTATTTAGATCCAAGAAAAGACATATGACAATGTTGTTTTCAATACAAATGATAAAAAACAATGTGTTTTCATTAGAATTAACTAAAATATTCCTGATTTTTCGTCTATATTACCGATGGAAGATGTACACGTAAAACCGCTCTAATCCGGTTGAAACGTCGATATATGCAATAAAAACCGAACTTCTCCCCCTTTTCAATATCCTACTCAGTATTTTAACGAGATACATATGGTTGATTGAAAATGAAGTATTTAAGGTTAATTTCTAATCAATTATGTGTTTGCATCATTTTTATCGTATATATATTGAATTAATACTCATAGACTGAAAATTCACAAAAACGTGGAAAAACGGCAAAATGTTGCCTAATTCGATGATATTTTGTTTAACTCTTATAGAGGAAAAGGGGATGATAAACGTCAAAATATTGCTAAATTCGATGATTTTTCGTACGAAACAAAATGCAAGAAAACTTGCTTAAAATGCAATATTATGCGAAATTCTGAGATGTGAAGGCCAAATCATATATCGTGATACTACATAAAATAGTATCAAAATATTGGTAAAAATGAATATATTTACGTAATATCAAACTACATGAAAAACGTGAAAAAGTCACTATTTAACCATATTTGAGGATTTTAACTTCAAATCATAGAGCGAGGTTTCGTATTATTTAGATCCAAGTAAAGACATATGACAATGTTGTTTCCAATACAAATAATAAAAAACAATGTGTTTTCATTAGAATTAACTAAAATATTCCTGATTTTCCGTCAATATTACCGATGGAAGATGTACACGTAAAACCGCTCTAATCCGGTTGAAACGTCGATATATGCAGTAAAAACCGAACTTCTCCCCCTTTTCAATATCCTGCTCAGTATTTTAACGAGATACATATGGTTGATTGAAAATGAAGTATTTAAGGTTATTATCTAATCAATTATGTGTTTGCATCATTTTTATCGTATATATAATGAATTAATACCCATAAACTGAAAATTCACAAAAACGTAAAAAAACGGCAAAATATTGCCTAATTCGATGATATTTTGTTTAAATCACATAGAGGAAAAGGGGATGATAAACGTCAAAATATTGCTAAATTTGATGATTTTTCGTACGAAACAAAATACAAGAAAACTTTCTTAAAATGCAATACTATTCGAAATTCTGAGATGTGAAGGCCAAATCATATATCGTGATACTACATAAAATAGTATCAAAATATTGGTAAATAATGAATATATTTACGTAATATCAAACTACATGAAAAACGTGAAAAAAGTCACTATTTAACCATATTTGAGGATTTTTAACTTCAAATCATAGAGCGAGGTTTCGTATTATTTAGATCCAAGAAAAGACATATGACAATGTTGTTTCCAATACAAACGATAAAAATCAATGTGTTTTCATTTGAATTAACTAAAATGTTCCTGATTTTTCGTTTATATTACCGATGGAAGATGGACACGAAAACCGCTCTAATCCGGCTGAAACGTCGATATATGCAATAAAAACAGAACTTCTTCCCTTTTATATATCTTACTCAGTATTTTAACGAGAAACAAATAGTTGATTGAAAATGAAGTATTTAAGGTTATTATCTAATCAATTATGTGTTTGCATCATTTGTATCGTATATATAATGAATTAATACCCATAAACTGAAAATTCACAAAAACGTAAAAAAACGGCAAAATATTGCCTAATTCGATGATATTTTGTTTAAATCACATAGAGGAAAAGGGGATGATAAACGTCAAAATATTGCTAAATTTGATGATTTTTCGTACGAAACAAAATGCAAGAAAACTTTCTTAAAATGCAATACTATTCGAAATTCTGAGATTTGAAGGCCAAATCACATATCGTGATACTACATGAAATAGTATCGAAATTTTGGTAAAAATGAATATATTTACGTAATATCAAACTACATGAAAAATGTGAAAAAAGTCACTATTTAACCATATTTGAGGATTTTAACTTCAAATCATAGAGCGAGGTTTCGTATTATTTAGATCTAAGAAAAGACATATGACAATGTTGTTTCCAATACAAATGATAAAAAACAATGTGTTTTCATTAGAATTAACTAAAATATTCCTGATTTTCCGTCTATATTACCGATGGAAGATGTACACGAAAACCGCTCTATTCCGGCTGAAACGTCGATATATGCAATAAAAACAGGACTTCTCCCCTTTTATATATCTTACTCAGTATTTTAACGAGAAACAAATAGTTGATTGAAAATGAAGTATTTAAGGTTATTATCTAATCAATTATGTGTTTGCATCATTTTTATCGTATATATAATGAATTAATACCCATAAACTGAAAATTCACAAAAACGTGGAAAAACGGCAAAATATTGCCTAATTCGATGATATTTTGTTTAAATCACAGAGGAAAAGGGGATGATAAACGTCAAAATATTGCTAAATTCGATGATTTTTCGTACGAAACAAAATGCAAGAAAACTTGCTTAAAATGCAATATTATGCGAAATTCTGAGATGTGAAGGGCAAATCATGTATCGTGATACTACATAAAATAGTATCAAAATATTGGTAAAAATGAATATATTTACGTAATATCAAACTACATGAAAAACGTGAAAAAGTCACTATTTAACCATATTTGAGGATTTTAACTTCAAATCATAGAGCGAGGTTTCGTATTATTTAGATCTAAGTAAAGACATATGACAATGTTGTTTCCAATACAAATGATAAAAAACAATGTGTTTTCATTAGAATTAACTAAAATATTCCTGATTTTCCGTCTATATTACCGATGGAAGATGTACACGTAAAACCGCTCTAATCCGGTTGAAACGTCGATATATGCAATAAAAACCGAACTTCTCCCCCTTTTCAATATCCTACTCAGTATTTTAACGAGATACATATGGTTGATTGAAAATGAAGTATTTAAGGTTAATTTCTAATCAATTATGTGTTTGCATCATTTTTATCGTATATTTAATGAATTAATACCTATAAACTGAAAATTCATAAAAACGTGGAAAAACGGCAAAATATTGCCTAATTCGATAATATTTTGTTTAAATCACATAGAGGAAAAGGGGATGATAAACGTCAAAATATTGCTAAATTTGATGATTTTTCGTACGAAACAAAATGCAAGAAAACTTTCTTAAAATGCAATATTATTCGAAATTCTGAGATTTGATAGCCAAATCACATATCGTGATACTACATGAAATAGTATCGAAATATTGGTATAAATGAATATATTTACGTAATATCAAACTACATGAAAAACGTGAAAAAACTCACTATTTAACCATACTTGAGGATTTTAACTTCAAATCATAGAGCGAGGTTTCGTATTATTTAGATCCAAGAAAAGACATATGACAATGTTGTTTCCAATGCAAATGATAAAAAACAATGTGTTTTCATTAGAATTAACTAAAATATTCCTGATTTTCCGTCTATATTACCGATGGAAGATGTACACGTAAAACCGCTCTAATACGGTTGAAACGTCGATATATGCAATAAAAACCGAACTTCTCCCCCTTTTCAATATCCTACTCAGTATTTTAACGAGATACATATGGTTGATTGAAAATGAAGTATTTAAGGTTAATTTCTAATCAATTGTGTGTTTGCATCATTTTTATCGTATATTTAATGAATTAATACCCATAGACTGAAAACTCACAAAAACGTGGAAAAACGGCAAAATATTGCCTAATTCGATGATATTTTGTTTAAATCACATAAAGAAAAACGTATAAATATTGCTAAATTCGATGATTTTTTGTACGAAACAAAATGCAAGAAAACTTGCTTAAAATGCAATATTATGCGACATTCTGAGATTTGATAGCCAAATCACATATCGTGATACTACATGAAATAGTATCGAAATATTGGTATAAATGAATATATTTACGTAATATCAAACTACATGAAAAACGTGAAAAAAGTCACTATTTAACCATACTTGAGGATTTTAACTTCAAATCATAGAGCGAGGTTTCGTATTATTTAGATCCAAGAAAAGACATATGACAATGTTGTTTCCAATACAAATGATAAAAAACAATGTGTTTTCATTAGAAATAACTAAAATGTTCCTGATTTTCCATCTATATTACCGATGGAAGATGTACACGAAAACCGCTCTATTCCGGCTGAAACGTTGATATATGCAATAAAAACAGAACTTCTCCCCTTTTATATATCTTACTCGGTATTTTAACGAGAAACAAATAGTTGATTGAAAATGAAGTATTTAAGGTTATTATCTAATCAATTATGTGTTTAATTCATTTTTATCGTATATATATAGAATTAATACTCATAGACTGAAAATTCACAAAAACGTGGAAAAACGGCAAAATGTTGCCTAATTCGATGATATTTTGTTTAACTCACATAGAGGAAAAGGGGATGATAAACGTCAAAATATTGCTAAATTCGATGATTTTTCGAACGAAACAAAATGCAAGAAAACTTGCCTAAAATGCAATTTTATGCGAAATTCTGAGATGTGAAGGCCAAATCATATATCGTGATACTACATGAAATAGTATCGAAATATTGGTAAAAATGAATATATTTACGTAATTTCAAACTACATGAAAAACGTGAAAAAGTCATTATTTAACCATATTTGAGAATTTTAACTTCAAATCATAGAGCGAGGTTTCGTATTATTTAGATCCAAGAAAAGACATATGACAATGTTGTTTTCAATACAAATGATAAAAAACAATGTGTTTTCATTAGAATTAACTAAAATATTCCTGATTTTTCGTCTATATTACCGATGGAAGATGTACACGTAAAACCGCTCTAATCCGGTTGAAACGTCGATATATGCAATAAAAACCGAACTTCTCCCCCTTTTCAATATCCTACTCAGTATTTTAACGAGATACATATGGTTGATTGAAAATGAAGTATTTAAGGTTAATTTCTAATCAATTGTGTGTTTGCATCATTTTTATCGTATATTTAATGAATTAATACCCATAGACTGAAAATTCACAAAAACGTGGAAAAACGGCAAAATATTGCCTAATTCGATGATATTTTGTTTAAATCACATAAAGAAAAACGTATAAATATTGCTAAATTCGATGATTTTTTGTACGAAACAAAATGCAAGAAAACTTGCTTAAAATGCAATATTATGCGACATTCTGAGATTTGATAGCCAAATCACATATCGTAATACTACATGAAATAGTATCGAAATATTGGTATAAATTAATATATTTACGTAATATCAAACTACATGAAAAACGTGAAAAAAGTCACTATTTAACCATACTTGAGGATTTTAACTTCAAATCATAGAGCGAGGTTTCGTATTATTTAGATCCAAGAAAAGACATATGACAATGTTGTTTCCAATACAAATGATAAAAAACAATGTGTTTTCATTAGAATTAACTAAAATATTCCTGATTTTCCGTCTATATTACCGATGGAAGATGTACACGTAAAACCGCTCTAATCCGGTTGAAACGTCGATATATGCAATAAAAACCGAACTTCTCCCCCTTTTCAATATCCTACTCAGTATTTTAACGAGATACATATGGTTGATTGAAAATGAAGTATTTAAGGTTAATTTCTAATCAATTATGTGTTTGCATCATTTTTATCGTATATTTAATGAATTAATACCTATAAACTGAAAATTCATAAAAACGTGGAAAAACGGCAAAATATTGCCTAATTCGATAATATTTTGTTTAAATCACATAGAGGAAAAGGGGATGATAAACGTCAAAATATTGCTAAATTTGATGATTTTTCGTACGAAACAAAATGCAAGAAAACTTTCTTAAAATGCAATATTATTCGAAATTCTGAGATTTGATAGCCAAATCACATATCGTGATACTACATGAAATAGTATCGAAATATTGGTATAAATGAATATATTTACGTAATATCAAACTACATGAAAAACGTGAAAAAAGTCACTATTTAACCATACTTGAGGATTTTAACTTCAAATCATAGAGCGAGGTTTCGTATTATTTAGATCCAAGAAAAGACATATGACAATGTTATTTCCAATACAAATGATAAAAAACAATGTGTTTTCATTAGAATTAACTAAAATATTCCTGATTTTCCGTCTATATTACCGATGGAAGATGTACACGTAAAACCGCTCTAATACGGTTGAAACGTCGATATATGCAATAAAAACCGAACTTCTCCCCCTTTTCAATATCCTACTCAGTATTTTAACGAGATACATATGGTTGATTGAAAATGAAGTATTTAAGGTTAATTTCTAATCAATTGTGTGTTTGCATCATTTTTATCGTATATTTAATGAATTAATACCCATAGACTGAAAATTCACAAAAACGTGGAAAAACGGCAAAATATTGCCTAATTCGATGATATTTTGTTTAAATCACATAAAGAAAAACGTATAAATATTGCTAAATTCGATGATTTTTTGTACGAAACAAAATGCAAGAAAACTTGCTTAAAATGCAATATTATGCGACATTCTGAGATTTGATAGCCAAATCACATATCGTGATACTACATGAAATATTATCGAAATATTGGTTAAAATGAATATATTTACGTAATATCAAACTACATGAAAAACGTGAAAAAAGTCACTATTTAAGCATACTTGAGGATTTTAACTGCAAATCATAGAGCGAGGTTTCGTATTATTTAGATCCAAGAAAAGACATATGACAATGTTGTTTCCAATACAAATGATAAAAAACAATGTGTTTTCATTAGAATTAACTAAAATGTTCCTGATTTTCCGTCTATATTACCGATGGAAGATGTACACGAAAACCGCTCTATTCCGGCTGAAACGTCGATATATGCAATAAAAACAGAACTTCTCCCCTTTTATATATCTTACTCAGTATTTTAACGAGAAACAAATAGTTGATTGAAAATGAAGTATTTAAGGTTATTATCTAATCAATTATGTGTTTGCATCATTTTTATCGTATATATAATGAATTAATACTCATAGACTGAAAATTCACAAAAACGTGGAAAAACGGGAAAATATTGCCTAATTCGATGATATTTTGTTTAAATCACATAGAGGAAAAGGGAATGATAAACGTCAAAATATTGCTAAATTTGATGATTTTTCGTACGAAACAAAATGCAAGAAAACTTTCTTAAAATGCAATATTATTCGAAATTCTGAGATTTGAAGGCCAAATCACATATCGTGATACTACATGAAATAGTATCGAAATTTTGGTAAAAATGAATATATTTACGTAATATCAAACTACATGAAAAAACGTGAAAAAAGTCACTATTTAACCATACTTGAGGGTTTTAACTTCAAATCATAGAGCGAGGTTTCGTATTATTTAGATCCAAGAAAAGACATATGAAAATGTTGTTTCCAATACAAATGATAAAAAACAATGTGTTTTCATTAGAAATAACTAAAATGTTCCTGATTTTCCGTCTATATTACCGATGGAAGATGTACACGAAAACCGCTCTATTCCGGCTGAAACGTCGGTATATGCAATAAAAACAGAACTTCTCCCCTTTTATATATCTTACTCAGTATTTTAACGAGAAACAAATAGTTGATTGAAAATGAAGTATTTAAGGTTATTATCTAATCAATTATGTGTTTGCATCATTTTTATCGTATATATATAGAATTAATACTCATATACTGAAAATTCACAAAAACGTGGAAAAACGGCAAAATGTTGCCTAATTCGATGATATTTTGTTTAACTCACATAGAGGAAAAGGGGATGATAAACGTCAAAATATTGCTAAATTCGATGATTTTTCGTACGAAACAAAATGCAAGAAAACTTGCCTAAAATGCAATTTTATGCGAAATTCTGAGATTTGAAGGCCAAATCATATATCGTGATACTACATGAAATAGTATCGAAATATTGGTAAAAATGAATATATTTACGTAATTTCAAACTACATGAAAAACGTGAAAAAGTCATTATTTAACCATATTTGAGAATTTTAACTTCAAATCATAGAGCGAGGTTTCGTATTATTTAGATCCAAGAAAAGACATATGACAATGTTGTTTCCAATACAAATGATAAAAACCAATGTGTTTTCATTAGAATTAACTAAAATGTTCCTGATTTTCAGTTTATATTACAGATGTAAGATATACACGAAAACAGCTCTATTCCGGCTGAAACGTCGATATATGCAATAAAAACAGGACTTCTCCCCTTTTATATATCTTACTCAGTATTTTAACGAGAAACAAATAGTTGATTGAAAATGAAGTATTTAAGGTTATTATCTAATCAATTATGTGTTTGCATCATTTTTATCGTATATATAATGAATTAATACCCATAAACAGAAAATTCACAAAAACGTAAAAAAACGGCAAAATATTGCCTAATTCGATGATATTTTGTTTAAATCACATAGAGGAAAAGGGGATGATAAACGTCAAAATATTGCTAAATTCGATGATTTTTCGTACGAAACAAAATGCAAGAAAACTTGCTTAAAATGCAATATTATGCGAAATTCTGAGATGTGAAGGCCAAATCATATATCGTGATACTACATAAAATAGTATCAAAATATTGGTAAAAATGAATATATTTACGTAATATCAAACTACATGAAAAACGTGAAAAAAGTCACTATTTAACCATATTTGAGGATTTTAACTTCAAATCATAGAGCGAGGTTTCGTATTATTTAGATCCAAGAAAAGACATATGACAATGTTGTTTCCAATACAAACGATAAAAATCAATGTGTTTTCATTAGAATTAACTAAAATGTTCCTGATTTTTCGTTTATATTACCGATGGAAGATGGACACGAAAACCGCTCTAATCCGGCTGAAACGTCGATATATGCAATAAAAATCGAACTTCTCCCATTTTCAATATCCTACTCAGTATTTTTACGAGAAAAAAATGGTTGATTGAAAATGAAGCATTTAAGGTTACTTTCTAATCAATTATGTGTTTGCATCATTTTTATCGTATATTTATTGAATTAATACCTATAAACTGAAAATTCACAAAAACGTGGAAAAACGGCAAAATATTGCCTAATTCGATGATATTTTGTTTAAATCACATAGAGGAAAAGGGGATGATAAACGTCAAAATATTGGTAAATTTCATGATTTTTCGTACGAAACAAAATGCAAGAAAACTTTCTTAAAATGCAATATTTTCGAAATTCTGAGATTTGAAGGCCAAATCACAAATCGTGATACTACATGAAATAGTATCGAAATTTTGGTAAAAATGAATATATTTACGTAATATCAAACTACATGAAAAAGGTGAAAAAAGTCACTATTTAACCATATTTGAGGATTTTAACTTCAAATCATAGAGCGAGGTTTCGTATTATTTAGATCCAAGAAAAGACATATGACAATGTTGTTTCCAATACAAATGATAAAAAACAATGTGTTTTCATTAGAATTAACTAAAATATTCCTGATTTTTCGTCTATATTACCGATGGAAGATGTACACGTAAAACCGCTCTAATCCGGTTGAAACGTCGATATATGCAATAAAAACCGAACTTCTCCCCCTTTTCAATATCCTACTCAGTATTTTAACGAGATACATATGGTTGATTGAAAATGAAGTATTTAAGGTTAATTTCTAATCAATTATGTGTTTGCATCATTTTTATCGTATATTTAATGAATTAATACCTATAAACTGAAAATTCATAAAAACGTGGAAAAACGGCAAAATATTGCCTAATTCGATGATATTTTGTTTAAATCACATAGAGGAAAAGGGGATGATAAACGTCAAAATATTGCTAAATTTGATGATTTTTCGTACGAAACAAAATGCAAGAAAACTTTCTTAAAATGCAATATTATTCGAAATTCTGAGATTTGATAGCCAAATCACATATCGTGATACTACATGAAATAGTATCGAAATATTGGTATAAATGAATATATTTACGTAATATCAAACTACATGAAAAACGTGAAAAAAGTCACTATTTAACCATACTTGAGGATTTTAACTTCAAATCATAGAGCGAGGTTTCGTATTATTTAGATCCAAGAAAAGACATATGACAATGTTGTTTCCAATACAAATGATAAAAAACAATGTGTTTTCATTAGAATTAACTAAAATATTCCTGATTTTCCGTCTATATTACCGATGGAAGATGTACACGTAAAACCGCTCTAATCCGGTTGAAACGTCGATATATGCAATAAAAACCGAACTTCTCCCCCTTTTCAATATCCTACTCAGTATTTTAACGAGATACATATGGTTGATTGAAAATGAAGTATTTAAGGTTAATTTCTAATCAATTGTGTGTTTGCATCATTTTTATCGTATATTTAATGAATTAATACCCATAGACTGAAAATTCACAAAAACGTGGAAAAACGGCAAAATATTGCCTAATTCGATGATATTTTGTTTAAATCACATAAAGAAAAACGTATAAATATTGCTAAATTCGATGATTTTTTGTACGAAACAAAATGCAAGAAAACTTGCTTAAAATGCAATATTATGCGACATTCTGAGATTTGATAGCCAAATCACATATCGTGATACTACATGAAATATTATCGAAATATTGGTTAAAATGAATATATTTACGTAATATCAAACTACATGAAAAACGTGAAAAAAGTCACTATTTAACCATACTTGAGGATTTTAACTTCAAATCATAGAGCGAGGTTTCGTATTATTTAGATCCAAGAAAAGACATATGACAATGTTGTTTCCAATACAAATGATAAAAAACAATGTGTTTTCATTAGAATTAACTAAAATGGTCCTGATTTTCCGTCTATATTACCGATGGAAGATGTACACGAAAACCGCTCTATTCCGGCTGAAACGTCGATATATGCAATAAAAACAGAACTTCTCCTCTTTTATATATCTTACTCAGTATTTTAACGAGAAACAAATAGTTGATTGAAAATGAAGTATTTAAGGTTATTATCTAATCAATTATGTGTTTGCATCATTTTTATCGTATATATAATGAATTAATACTCATAGACTGAAAATTCACAAAAACGTGGAAAAACGGGAAAATATTGCCTAATTCGATGATATTTTGTTTAAATCACATAGAGGAAAAGGGAATGATGAACGTCAAAATATTGCTAAATTTGATGATTTTTCGTACGAAACAAAATGCAAGAAAACTTTCTTAAAATGCAATATTATTCGAAATTCTGAGATTTGAAGGCCAAATCACATATCGTGATACTACATGAAATAGTATCGAAATTTTGGTAAAAATGAATATATTTACGTAATATCAAACTACATGAAAAAGGTGAAAAAAGTCACTATTTAACCATATTTGAGGATTTTAACTTCAAATCATAGAGCGAGGTTTCGTATTATTTAGATCCAAGAAAAGACATATGACAATGTTGTTTCCAATACAAATGATAAAAAACAATGTGTTTTCATTAGAATTAACTAAAATGTTCCTGATTTTCCGTCTATATTACCGATGGAAGATGTACACGAAAACCGCTCTATTCCGGCTGAAACGTCGATATATGCAATTAAAACAGAACTTCTCCCCTTTTATATATCTTACTCAGTATTTTAACGAGAAACAAATAGTTGATTGAAAATTAAGTATTTAAGGTTATTATCTAATCAATTATGTGTTTGCATCATTTTTATCGTATATATAATGAATTAATACTCATAGACTGAAAATTCACAAAAACGTGGAAAAACGGGAAAATATTGCCTAATTCGATGATATTTTGTTTAAATCACATAGAGGAAAAGGGAATGATAAACGTCAAAATATTGCTAAATTTGATGATTTTTCGTACGAAACAAAATGCAAGAAAACTTTCTTAAAATGCAATATTATTCGAAATTCTGAGATTTGAAAGCCAAATCACATATCGTGATACAACATGAAATAGTATCGAAATTTTGGTAAAAATGAATATATTTACGTAATATCAAACTACATGAAAAAGGTGAAAAAAGTCACTATTTAACCATATTTGAGGATTTTAACTTCAAATCATAGAGCGAGGTTTCGTATTATTTAGATCCAAGAAAAGACATATGACAATGTTGTTTCCAATACAAACGATAAAAATCAATGTGTTTTCATTAGAATTAACTAAAATGTTCCTGATTTTTCGTTCATATTACCGATGGAAGATGGACACGAAAACCGCTCTAATCCGGCTGAAACGTCGATATATGCAATAAAAATCGAACTTCTCCCATTTTCAATATCCTACTCAGTATTTTTACGAGAAAAAAATGGTTGATTGAAAATGAAGCATTTAAGGTTACTTTCTAATCAATTATGTGTTTGCATAATTTTTATCGTATATTTATTGAATTAATACCTATAAACTGAACATTCACAAAAACGTGGAAAAACGGCAAAATATTGCCTAATTCGATGATATTTTGTTTAAATCACAAAGAGGAAAAGGGAATGATAAACGTCAAAATATTGCTAAATTTGAGGATTTTTCGTACGAAACAAAATGCAAGAAAACTTTCTTAAAATGCAATATTATTCGAAATTCTGAGATTTGAAGGCCAAATCACATATCGTGATACAACATGAAATAGTATCGAAATTTTGGTAAAAATGAATATATTTACGTAATATCAAACTACATGAAAAAGGTGAAAAAAGTCACTATTTAACCATATTTGAGGATTTTAACTTCAAATCATAGAGCGAGGTTTCGTATTATTTAGATCCAAGAAAAGACATATGACAATGTTGTTTCCAATACAAACGATAAAAATCAATGTGTTTTCATTAGAATTAACTAAAATGTTCCTGATTTTTCGTTCATATTACCGATGGAAGATGGACACGAAAACCGCTCTAATCCGGCTGAAACGTCGATATATGCAATAAAAATCGAACTTCTCCCATTTTCAATATCCTACTCATTATTTTTACGAGAAAAAAATGGTTGATTGAAAATGAAGCATTTAAGGTTACTTTCTAATCAATTATGTGTTTGCATAATTTTTATCGTATATTTATTGAATTAATACCTATAAACTGAAAATTCACAAAAACGTGGAAAAACGGCAAAATATTGCCTAATTCGATGATATTTTGTTTAAATCACATAGAGGAAAAGGGGATGATAAACGTCAAAATATTGCTAAATTTGATGATTTTTCGTACGAAACAAAATGCAAGAAAACTTTCTTAAAATGCAATATTTTCGAAATTCTGAGATTTGAAGGCCAAATCACATATCGTGATACTACATGAAATAGTATCGAAATTTTGGTAAAAATGAATATATTTACGTAATATCAAACTACATGAAAAAGGTGAAAAAAGTCCCTATTTAACCATACGTGAGGATTTTAACTTCAAATCATAGAGCGAGGTTTCGTATTATTTAGATCCAAGAAAAGACATATGACAATGTTGTTTCCAATACAAATGATAAAAAACAATGTGTTTTCATTAGAATTAACTAAAATATTCCTGATTTTCCGTCTATATTACCGATGGAGGATGTACACGTAAAACCGCTCTAATCCGGTTGAAACGTCGATATATGCAATAAAAACCGAACTTCTCCCCCTTTTCAATATCCTACTCAGTATTTTAACGAGATACATATGGTTGATTGAAAATGAAGTATTTAAGGTTAATTTCTAATCAATTATGTGTTTGCATCATTTTTATCGTATATTTAATGAATTAATACCTATAAACTGAAAATTCATAAAAACGTGGAAAAACGGCAAAATATTGCCTAATTCGATAATATTTTGTTTAAATCACATAGAGGAAAAGGGGATGATAAACGTCAAAATATTGCTAAATTTGATGATTTTTCGTACGAAACAAAATGCAAGAAAACTTTCTTAAAATGCAATATTATTCGAAATTCTGAGATTTGATAGCCAAATCACATATCGTGATACTACATGAAATAGTATCGAAATATTGGTATAAATGAATATATTTACGTAATATCAAACTACATGAAAAACGTGAAAAAAGTCACTATTTACCCATAGTTAAATAGGATTTAGTTAGGATTTTAACTTCAAATCATAGAGCGAGGTTTCGTATTATTTAGATCCAAGAAAAGACATATGACAATGTTGTTTCCAATGCAAATGATAAAAAACAATGTGTTTTCATTAGAATTAACTAAAATATTCCTGATTTTCCGTCTATATTACCGATGGAAGATGTACACGTAAAACCGCTCTAATACGGTTGAAACGTCGATATATGCAATAAAAACCGAACTTCTCCCCCTTTTCAATATCCTACTCAGTATTTTAACGAGATACATATGGTTGATTGAAAATGAAGTATTTAAGGTTAATTTCTAATCAATTGTGTGTTTGCATCATTTTTATCGTATATTTAATGAATTAATACCCATAGACTGAAAATTCACAAAAACGTGGAAAAACGGCAAAATATTGCCAAATTCGATGATATTTTGTTTAAATCACATAAAGAAAAACGTATAAATATTGCTAAATTCGATGATTTTTTGTACGAAACAAAATGCAAGAAAACTTGCTTAAAATGCAATATTATGCGACATTCTGAGATTTGATAGCCAAATCACATATCGTGATACTACATGAAATATTATCGAAATATTGGTTAAAATGAATATATTTACGTAATATCAAACTACATGAAAAACGTGAAAAAAGTCACTATTTAACCATACTTGAGGATTTTAACTTCAAATCATAGAGCGAGGTTTCGTATTATTTAGATCCAAGAAAAGACATATGACAATGTTGTTTCCAATACAAATGATAAAAAACAATGTGTTTTCATTAGAATTAACTAAAATGTTCCTGATTTTCCGTCTATATTACCGATGGAAGATGTACACGAAAACCGCTCTATTCCGGCTGAAACGTCGATATATGCAATAAAAACAGAACTTCTCCCCTTTTATATATCTTACTCAGTATTTTAACGAGAAACAAATAGTTGATTGAAAATGAAGTATTTAAGGTTATTATCTAATCAATTATGTGTTTGCATCATTTTTATCGTATATATAATGAATTAATACTCATTGACTGAAAATTCACAAAAACGTGGAAAAACGGGAAAATATTGCCTAATTCGATGATATTTTGTTTAAATCACATAGAGGAAAAGGGAATGATAAACGTCAAAATATTGCTAAATTTGATGATTTTTCGTACGAAACAAAATGCAAGAAAACTTTCTTAAAATGCAATATTATTCGAAATTCTGAGATTTGAAGGCCAAATCACATATCGTGATACTACATGAAATAGTATCGAAATTTTGGTAAAAATGAATATATTTACGTAATATCAAACTACATGAAAAACGTGAAAAAAGTCACTATTTAACCATACTTGAGGATTTTAACTTCAAATCATAGAGCGAGGTTTCGTATTATTTAGATCCAAGAAAAGACATATGACAATGTTGTTTCCAATACAAATGATAAAAAACAATGTGTTTTCATTCGAAATAACTAAAATGTTCCTGATTTTCCATCTATATTACCGATGGAAGATGTACACGAAAACCGCTCTATTCCGGCTGAAACGTCGATATATGCAATAAAAACAGAACTTCTCCCCTTTTATATATCTTACTCAGTATTTTAACGAGAAACAAATAGTTGATTGAAAATGAAGTATTTAAGGTTATTATCTAATCAATTATGTGTTTGCATCATTTTTATCGTATATATATATAGAATTAATACTCATATACTGAAAATTCACAAAAACGTGGAAAAACGGCAAAATGTTGCCTAATTCGATGATATTTTGTTTAACTCACATAGAGGAAAAGGGGATGATAAACGTCAAAATATTGCTAAATTCGATGATTTTTCGTACGAAACAAAATGCAAGAAAACTTGCCTAAAATGCAATTTTATGCGAAATTCTGAGATTTGAAGGCCAAATCATATATCGTGATACTACATGAAATAGTATCGAAATATTGGTAAAAATGAATATATTTACGTAATTTCAAACTACATGAAAAACGTGAAAAAGTCATTATTTAACCATATTTGAGAATTTTAACTTCAAATCATAGAGCGAGGTTTCGTATTATTTAGATCCAAGAAAAGACATATGACAATGTTGTTTCCAATACAAATGATAAAAACCAATGTGTTTTCATTAGAATTAACTAAAATGTTCCTGATTTTCAGTTTATATTACAGATGTAAGATATACACGAAAACCGCTCTATTCCGGCTGAAACGTCGATATATGCAATAAAAACAGGACTTCTCCCCTTTTATATATCTTACTCAGTATTTTAACGAGAAACAAATAGTTGATTGAAAATGAAGTATTTAAGGTTATTATCTAATCAATTATGTGTTTGCATAATTTTTATCGTATATATAATGAATTAATACCCATAAACTGAAAATTCACAAAAACGTAAAAAAACGGCAAAATATTGCCTAATTCGATGATATTTTGTTTAAATCACATAGAGGAAAAGGGGATGATAAACGTCAAAATATTGCTAAATTCGATGATTTTTCGTACGAAACAAAATGCAAGAAAACTTGCTTAAAATGCAATATTATGCGAAATTCTGAGATGTGAAGGCCAAATCATATATCGTGATACTACATAAAATAGTATCAAAATATTGGTAAAAATGAATATATTTACATAATATCAAACTACATGAAAAACGTGAAAAAAGTCACTATTTAACCATATTTGAGGATTTTAACTTCAAATCATAGAGCGAGGTTTCGTATTATTTAGATCCAAGAAAAGACATATGACAATGTTGTTTCCAATACAAACGATAAAAATCAATGTGTTTTCATTAGAATTAACTAAAATGTTCCTGATTTTTCGTTTATATTACCGATGGAAGATGGACACGAAAACCGCTCTAATCCGGCTGAAACGTCGATATATGCAATAAAAATCGAACTTCTCCCATTTTCAATATCCTACTCAGTATTTTTACGAGAAAAAAATGGTTGATTGAAAATGAAGCATTTAAGGTTACTTTCTAATCAATTATGTGTTTGCATCATTTTTATCGTATATTTATTGAATTAATACCTATAAACTGAAAATTCACAAAAACGTGGAAAAACGGCAAAATATTGCCTAATTCGATGATATTTTGTTTAAATCACATAGAGGAAAAGGGGATGATAAACGTCAAAATATTGGTAAATTTGATGATTTTTCGTACGAAACAAAATGCAAGAAAACTTTCTTAAAATGCAATATTTTCGAAATTCTGAGATTTGAAGGCCAAATCACATATCGTGATACTACATGAAATAGTATCGAAATTTTGGTAAAAATGAATATATTTACGTAATATCAAACTACATGAAAAAGGTGAAATAAGTCACTATTTAACCATATTTGAGGATTTTAACTTCAAATCATAGAGCGAGGTTTCGTATTATTTAGATCCAAGAAAAGACATATGACAATGTTGTTTCCAATACAAATAATAAAAAACAATGTGTTTTCATTAGAATTAACTAAAATATTCCTGATTTTTCGTCTATATTACCGATGGAAGATGTACACGTAAAACCGCTCTAATCCGGTTGAAACGTCGATATATGCAATAAAAACCGAACTTCTCCCCCTTTTCAATATCCTACTCAGTATTTTAACGAGATACATATGGTTGATTGAAAATGAAGTATTTAAGGTTAATTTCTAATCAATTGTGTGTTTGCATCATTTTTATCGTATATATAATGAATTAATTGTCATAGACTGAAAATTCACAAAAACGTGGAAAAACGGCAAAATATTGCCTAATTCGATGATATTTTGTTTAAATCACATAAAGAAAAACGTATAAATATTGCTAAATTCGATGATTTTTTGTACGAAACAAAATGCAAGAAAACTTGCTTAAAATGCAATATTTTGCGACATTCTGAGATTTGATAGCCAAATCACATATCGTAATACTACATGAAATAGTATCGAAATATTGGTATAAATGAATATATTTACGTAATATCAAACTACATGAAAAACGTGAAAAAGTCACTATTTAACCATACTTGAGGATTTTAACTTCAAATCATAGAGCGAGGTTTCGTATTATTTAGATCCAAGAAAAGACATATGACAATGTTGTTTCCAATACAAATGATAAAAAACAATGTGTTTTCATTAGAATTAACTAAAATATTCCTGATTTTCCGTCTATATTACCGATGGAAGAAGTACACGTAAAACCGCTCTAATCCGGTTGAAACGTCGATATATGCAATAAAAACCGAACTTCTCCCCCTTTTCAATATCCTACTCAGTATTTTAACGAGATACATATGGTTGATTGAAAATGAAGTATTTAAGGTTAATTTCTAATCAATTATGTGTTTGCATCATTTTAATCGTATATTTAATGAATTAATACCTATAAACTGAAAACTCACAAAAACGTGGAAAAACGGCAAAATATTGCCTAATTCGATGATATTTTGTTTAAATCACATAAAGAAAAACGTATAAATATTGCTAAATTCGATGATTTTTTGTACGAAACAAAATGCAAGAAAACTTGCTTAAAATGCAATATTATGCGACATTCTGAGATTTGATAGCCAAATCACATATCGTGATACTACATGAAATATTATCGAAATATTGGTTAAAATGAATATATTTACGTAATATCAAACTACATGAAAAACGTGAAAAAAGTCACTATTTAACCATACTTGAGGATTTTAACTTCAAATCATAGAGCGAGGTTTCGTATTATTTAGATCCAAGAAAAGACATATGACAATGTTGTTTCCAATACAAATGATAAAAAACAATGTGTTTTATTAGAATTAACTAAAATGGTCGTGATTTTCCGTCTATATTACCGATGGAAGATGTACACGAAAACCGCTCTATTCCGGCTGAAACGTCGATATATGCAATAAAAACAGAACTTCTCCTCTTTTATATATCTTACTCAGTATTTTAACGAGAAACAAATAGTTGATTGAAAATGAAGTATTTAAGGTTATTATCTAATCAATTATGTGTTTGCATCATTTTTATCGTATATATAATGAATTAATACTCTTAGACTGAAAATTCACAAAAACGTGGAAAAACGGGAAAATATTGCCTAATTCGATGATATTTTGTTTAAATCACATAGAGGAAAAGGGGATGATACACGTCAAAATATTGCTAAATTTGATGATTTTTCGTACGAAACAAAATGCAAGAAAACTTTCTTAAAATGCAATATTATTCGAAATTCTGAGATTTGAAGGCCAAATCACATATCGTGATACTACATGAAATAGTATCGAAATTTTGGTAAAAATGAATATATTTACGTAATATCAAACTACATGAAAAAGGTGAAAAAAGTCACTATTTAACCATATTTGAGGATTTTAACTTCAAATCATAGAGCTAGGTTTCGTATTATTTAGATCCAAGAAAAGACATATGACAATGTTGTTTCCAATACAAATGATAAAAACCAATGTGTTTTCATTAGAATTAACTAAAATGTTCCTGATTTTCCGTTTATATTACAGATGTAAGATGTACACGAAAACCGCTCTATTCCGGCTGAAACGTCGATATATGCAATAAAAACAGGACTTCTCCCCTTTTATATATCTTACTCAGTATTTTAACGAGAAACAAATAGTTGATTGAAAATGAAGTATTTAAGGTTATTATCTAATCAATTATGTGTTTGCATCATTTTATCGTATATATAATGAATTAATACCCACAAACTGAAAATTCACAAAAACGTAAAAAAACGGCAAAATATTGCCTAATTCGATGATATTTTGTTTAAATCACATAGAGGAAAAGGGGATGATAAACGTCAAAATATTGCTAAATTCGATGATTTTTCGTACGAAACAAAATGCAAGAAAACTTGCTTAAAATGCAATATTATGCGAAATTCTGAGATGTGAAGGCCAAATCATATATCGTGATACTACATAAAATAGTATCAAAATATTGGTAAAAATGAATATATTTACGTAATATCAAACTACATGAAAAAGGTGAAAAAAGTCACTATTTAACCATATTTGAGGATTTTAACTTCAAATCATAGAGCGAGGTTTCGTATTATTTAGATCCAAGAAAAGACATATGACAATGTTGTTTCCAATACAAACGATAAAAATCAATGTGTTTTCATTAGAATTAACTAAAATGTTCCTGATTTTTCGTTTATATTACCGATGGAAGATGGACACGAAAACCGCTCTAATCCGGCTGAAACGTCGATATATGCAATAAAAATCGAACTTCTCCCATTTTCAATATCCTACTCAGTATTTTTACGAGAAAAAAATGGTTGATTGAAAATGAAGCATTTAAGGTTACTTTCTAATCAATTATGTGTTTGCATCATTTTTATCGTATATTTATTGAATTAATACCTATAAACTGAAAATTCACAAAAACGTGGAAAAACGGCAAAATATTGCCTAATTCGATGATATTTTGTTTAAATCACATATAGGAAAAGGGGATGATAAACGTCAAAATATTGCTAAATTTGATGATTTTTCGTACGAAACAAAATGCAAGAAAACTTTCTTAAAATGCAATATTTTCGAAATTCTGAGATTTGAAGGCCAAATCACATATCGTGATACTACATCAAATAGTATCGAAATTTTGGTAAAAATGAATATATTTACGTAATATCAAACTACATGAAAAAGGTGAAAAAAGTCACTATTTAACCATATTTGAGGATTTTAACTTCAAATCATAGAGCGAGGTTTCGTATTATTTAGATCAAAGAAAAGACATATGACAATGTTGTTTCCAATACAAATGATAAAAAACAATGTGTTTTCATTAGAATTAACTAAAATATTCCTGACTTTCCGTCTATATTACCGATGGAAGATGTACACGTAAAACCGCTCTAATCCGGTTGAAACGTCGATATATGCAATAAAAACCGAACTTCTCCCCCTTTTCAATATCCTACTCAGTATTTTAACGAGATACATATGGTTGATTGAAAATCAAGTATTTAAGGTTAATTTCTAATCAATTGTGTGTTTGCATCATTTTTATCGTATATTTAATGAATTAATACCCATAGAATGAAAATTCACAAAAACGTGGAAAAACGGCAAAATATTGCCTAATTCGATGATATTTTGTTTAAATCACATAAAGAAAAACGTATAAATATTGCTAAATTCGATGATTTTTTGTACGAAACAAAATGCAAGAAAACTTGCTTAAAATGCAATATTATGCGACATTCTGAGATTTGATAGCCAAATCACATATTGTAATACTACATGAAATAGTATCGAAATATTGGTATAAATGAATATATTTACGTAATATCAAACTACATGAAAAAGGTGAAAAAAGTCACTATTTAACCATATATGAGGATTTTAACTTCAAATCATAGAGCGAGGTTTCGTATTATTTAGATCGAAGAAAAGACATATGACAATGTTGTTTCCAATACAAATGATAAAATACAATGTTTTTTCATTAGAATTAACTAAAATATTCCTGATTTTCCGTCTATATTACCGATGGAAGATGTACACGTAAAACCGCTCTAATCCGGTTGAAACGTCGATATATGCAATAAAAACCGAACTTCTCCCCCTTTTCAATATCCTACTCAGTATTTTAACGAGATACATATGGTTGATTGAAAATGAAGTATTTAAGGTTAATTTCTAATCAATTATGTGTTTGCATCATTTTTATCGTATATTTAATGAATTAATACCTATAAACTGAAAATTCATAAAAACGGGGAAAAACGGCAAAATATTGCCTAATTCGATGATATTTTGTTTAAATCACATAGAGGAAAAGGGGATGATAAACGTCAAAATATTGCTAAATTTGATGATTTTTCGTACGAAACAAAATGCAAGAAAACTTTCTTAAAATGCAATATTATTGGAAATTCTGAGATTTGATAGCCAAATCACATATCGTGATACTACATGTAATAGTATCGAAATATTGGTATAAATGAATATATTTACGTAATATCAAACTACATGAAAAACGTGAAAAAGTCACTATTTAACCATACTTGAGGATTTTAACTTCAAATCATAGAGCGAGGTTTCGTATTATTTAGATCCAAGAAAAGCCATATGACAATGTTGTTTCCAATACAAATGATAAAAAACAATTTGTTTTCATTAGAATTAACTAAAATATTCCTGATTTTCCGTCTATATTACCGATGGAAGATGTACACGTAAAACCGCTCTAATCCGGTTGAAACGTCGATATATGCAATAAAAACCGAACTTCTCCCCCTTTTCAATATCCTACTCAGTATTTTAACGAGATACATATGGTTGATTGAAAATGAAGTATTTAAGGTTAATTTCTAATCAATTGTGTGTTTGCATCATTTTTATCGTATATATAATGAATTAATACCCATAAACTGAAAATTCACAAAAACGTGGAAAAACGGCAAAATATTGCCTAATTCGATGATATTTTGTTTAAATCACAGAGGAAAAGGGGATGATAAACGTCAAAATATTGCTAAATTCGATGATTTTTCGTACGAAACAAAATGCAAGAAAACTTGCTTAAAATTCAATATTATGCGAAATTCTGAGATGTGAAGGCCAAATCATATATCGTGATACTACATAAAATAGTATCAAAATATTGGTAAAAATGAATATATTTACGTAATATCAAACTACATGAAAAACGTGAAAAAAGTCACTATTTAACCATACTTGAGGATTTTAACTTCAAATCTTAGAGCGAGGTTTCGTATTATTTAGATCCAAGAAAAGACATATGACAATGTTGTTTTCAATACAAATGATAAAAAACAACGTGTTTTCATTAGAATTAACTAAAATGTTCCTGATTTTCCGTCTATATTACCGATGGAAGATGTAAACGAAAACCGCTCTATTCCGGCTGAAACGTCGATATATGCAATAAAAACAGAACTTCTCCCCTTTTATATATCTTACTCAGTATTTTAACGAGAAACAAATAGTTGATTGGAAATGAAGTATTTAAGGTTATTATCTAATCAATTATGTGTTTGCATCATTTTTATCGTATATATAGTGAATTAATACTCATAGACTGAAAATTCACAAAAACGTGGAAAAACGGCAAAATGTTGCCTAATTCGATGATATTTTTTTAACTCACATAGAGGAAAAGGGGATGATAAACGTCAAAATATTGCTAAATTCGATGATTTTTCGTACGAAACAAAATGCAAGAAAACTTGCTTAAAATGCAATATTATGCGAAATTCTGAGATGTGAAGGCCAAATCATATATCGTGCTACATTAAATAGTATCAAAATATTGGTAAATAATGAATATATTTACGTAATATCAAACTACATGAAAAACGTGAAAAAAGTCACTATTTAACCATATTTGAGGATTTTTAACTTCAAATCATAGAGCGAGGTTTCGTATTATTTAGATCCAAGAAAAGACATATGACAATGTTGTTTCCAATGCAAACGATAAAAATCAATGTGTTTTCATTAGAATTAACTAAAATGTTCCTGATTTTTCGTTTATATTACCGATGGAAGATGGACACGAAAAGCGCTCTAATCCGGCTGAAACGTCGATATATGCAATAAAAATCGAACTTCTCCCATTTTCGATATCCTACTCAGTATTTTTACGAGAAAAAAATGGTTGATTGAAAATGAAGCATTTAAGGTTACTTTCTAATCAATTATGTGTTTGCATCATTTTTACCGTATATTTATTGAATTATTACCTATAAACTGAAAATTCACAAAAACGTGGAAAAACGGCAAAATATTGCCTAATTCGATGATATTTTGTTTAAATCACATAGACGAAAAGGGGATGATAAACGTCAAAATATTGCTAAATTTGATGGTTTTTCGTACGAAACAAAATGTAAGAAAACTTTCTTAAAATGCAATATTATTCGAAATTCTGAGATTTGAAGGCCAAATCCCATATCGTGATACTACATGAAATAGTATCGAAATTTTGGTAAAAATGAATATATTTACGTAATATCAAACTACATGAAAAAGGTGAAAAAAGTCACTATTTAACCATATTTGAGGATTTTGACTTCAAATCATAGAGCGAGGTTTCGTATTATTTAGATCCAAGAAAAGACATATGACAATGTTGTTTCCAATATAAATGAAAAAAAAACAATGTGTTTTCATTAGAATTAACTAAAATATTCCTGATTTTCCGTCTATATTACCGATGGAAGATGTATACGTAAAACCGCTCTAATCCGGTTGAAACGTCGATATATGCAATAAACACCGAACTTCTCCCCCTTTTCAATATCCTACTCAGTATTTTAACGAGATACATATGGTTGATTGAAAATGAAGTATTTAAGGTAAATTTCTAATCAATTGTGTGTTTGCATCATTTTTATCGTATATTTAATGAATTAATACCCATAGACTGAAAATTCACAAAAACGTGGAAAAACGGCAAAATATTGCCTAATTCGATGATATTTTGTTTAAATCACCTAAAGAAAAACGTATAAATATTGCTAAATTCGATGATTTTTTGTACGAAACAAAATGCAAGAAAACTTGCTTAAAATGCAATATTATGCGACATTCTGAGATTTGATAGCCAAATCGCATATCGTGATACTAAATGAAATAGTATCGAAATATTGGTATAAATGAATATATCTACGTAATATCAAACTACATGAAAAACGTGAAAAAAGTCACTATTTAACCATACTTGAGGATTTTAACTTCAAATCATAGAGCGAGGTTTCGTATTATTTAGATCCAAGAAAAGACATATGACAATGTTGTTTCCAATACAAATGATAAAAAACAATGTGTTTTCATTAGAATTAACTAAAATGTTCCTGATTTTTCGTTTATATTACCGATGGAAGATGGACACGAAAACCGCTCTAATCCGGCTGAAACGTCGATATATGCAATAAAAATCGAACTTCTCCCATTTTCAATATCCTACTCAGTATTTTTACGAGAAAAAAATGGTTGATTGAAAATGAAGCATTTAAGGTTACTTTCTAATCAATTATGTGTTTGCATCATTTTTACCGTATATTTATTGAATTATTACCTATAAACTGAAAATTCACAAAAACGTGGAAAAACGGCAAAATATTGCCTAATTCAATGATATTTTGTTTAAATCACATAGACGAAAAGGGGATGATAAACGTCAAAATATTGCTAAATTTGATGGTTTTTCGTACGAAACAAAATGCAAGAAAACTTTCTTAAAATGCAATATTATTCGAAATTCTGAGATTTGAAGGCCAAATCCCATATCGTGATACTACATGAAATAGTATCGAAATTTTGGTAAAAATGAATATATTTACGTAATATCAAACTACATGAAAAAGGTGAAAAAAGTCACTATTTAACCATATATGAGGATTTTGACTTCAAATCATAGAGCGAGGTTTCGTATTATTTAGATCCAAGAAAAGACATATGACAATGTTGTTTCCAATATAAATGAAAAAAAAACAATGTGTTTTCATTAGAATTAACTAAAATATTCCTGATTTTCCGTCTATATTACCGATGGAAGATGTATACGTAAAACCGCTCTAATCCGGTTGAAACGTCGATATATGCAAAAACACCGAACTTCTCCCCCTTTTCAATATCCTACTCAGTATTTTAACGAGATACATATGGTTGATTGAAAATGAAGTATTTAAGGTTAATTTCTAATCAATTGTGTATTTGCATCATTTTTATCGTATATTTAATGAATTAATACCCATAGACTGAAAATTCACAAAAACGTGGAAAAACGGCAAAATATTGCCTAATTCGATGATATTTTGTTTAAATCACCTAAAGAAAAACGTATAAATATTGCTAAATTCAATGATTTTTTGTACGAAACAAAATGCAAGAAAACTTGCTTAAAATGCAATATTATGCGACATTCTGAGATTTGATAGCCAAATCACATATCGTGATACTAAATGAAATAGTATCGAAATATTGGTATAAATGAATATATCTACGTAATATCAAACTACATGAAAAACGTGAAAAAAGTCACTATTTAACCATACTTGAGGATTTTAACTTCAAATCATAGAGCGAGGTTTCGTATTATTTAGATCCAAGAAAAGACATATGACAATGTTGTTTCCAATACAATTGATAAAAAACAATGTGTTTTCATTAGAATTAACTAAAATGTTCCTGATTTTTCGTTTATATTACCGATGGAAGATGGACACGAAAACCGCTCTAATCCGGCTGAAACGTCGATATATGCAATAAAAATCGAACTTCTCCCATTTTCAATATCCTACTCAGTATTTTTACGAGAAAAAAATGGTTGATTGAAAGTGAAGCATTTAAGGTTACTTTCTAATGAATTATGTGTTTGCATCATTTTTACTGTATATTTATTGAATTATTACCTATAAACTGAAAATTCACAAAAACGTGGAAAAACGGCAAAATATTGCCTAATTCGATGATATTTTGTTTAAATCAAATAGAGGAAAAGGGGATGATAAACGTCAAAATATTGCTAAATTTGATGATTTTTCGTACGAAACAAAATGCAAGAAAACTTTCTTAAAATGCAATACTATTCGAAATTCTGAGATTTGAAGGCCAAATCACATATCGTGATACTACATGAAATAGTATCGAAATTTTGGTAAAAATGAATATATTTACGTAATATCAAACTACATGAAAAATGTGAAAAAAGTCACTATTTAACCATATTTGAGGATTTTAACTTCAAATCATAGAGCGAGGTTTCGTATTATTTAGATCCAAGAAAAGACATATGACAATGTTGTTTCCAATACAAATGATAAAAACCAATGTGTTTTCATTAGAATTAACTAAAATGTTCCTGATTTTCCGTTTATATTACAGATGTAAGATGTACACGAAAACCGCTCTATTCCGGCTGAAACGTCGATATATGCAATAAAAACAGGACTTCTCCCCTTTTATATATCTTACTCAGTATTTTAACGAGAAACAAATAGTTGATTGAAAATGAAGTATTTAAGGTTATTATCTAA
The DNA here is from genome assembly GCF_040958095.1 of Procambarus clarkii. NCBI lineage: Eukaryota > Metazoa > Arthropoda > Malacostraca > Decapoda > Cambaridae > Procambarus > Procambarus clarkii. The sequence continues at coordinate 983,576 of NC_091158.1, forward strand.
TCAATTATGTGTTTGCATCATTTTTATCGTATATATAATGAATTAATACCCATAAACTGAAAATTCACAAAAACGTAAAAAAACGGCAAAATATTGCCTAATTCGATGATATTTTGTTTAAATCACATAGAGGAAAAGGGGATGATAAACGTCAAAATATTGCTAAATTCGATGATTTTTCGTACGAAACAAAATGCAAGAAAACTTGCTTAAAATGCAATATTATGCGAAATTCTGAGATGTGAAGGCCAAATCATATATCGTGATACTACATAAAATAGTATCAAAATATTGGTAAAAATGAATATATTTACGTAATATCAAACTACATGAAAAAGGTGAAAAAAGTCACTATTTAACCATATTTGAGGATTTTAACTTCAAATCATAGAGCGAGGTTTCGTATTATTTAGATCCAAGAAAAGACATATGACAATGTTGTTTCCAATACAAACGATAAAAATCAATGTGTTTTCATTAGAATTAACTAAAATGTTCCTGATTTTTCGTTTATATTACCGATGGAAGATGGACACGAAAACCACTCTAATCCGGCTGAAACGTCGATATATGCAATAAAAATCGAACTTCTCCCATTTTCAATATCCTACTCATTATTTTTACGAGAAAAAAATGGTTGATTGAAAATGAAGCATTTAAGGTTACTTTCTAATCAATTATGTGTTTGCATCATTTTTATCGTATATTTATTGAATTAATACCTATAAACTGAAAATTCACAAAAACGTGGAAAAACGGCAAAATATTGCCTAATTCGATGATATTTTGTTTAAATCACATAAAGAAAAACGTATAAATATTGCTAAATTCGATGATTTTTTGTACGAAACAAAATGCAAGAAAACTTGCTTAAAATGCAATATTATGCGACATTCTGAGATTTGATAGCCAAATCACATATCGTAATACTACATGAAATAGTATCGAAATATTGGTATAAATGAATATATTTACGTAATATCAAACTACATGAAAAACGTGAAAAAAGTCACTATTTAACCATATATGAGGATTTTAACTTCAAATCATAGAGCGAGGTTTCGTATTATTTAGATCGAAGAAAAGACATATGACAATGTTGTTTCCAATACAAATGATAAAATACAATGTTTTTTCATTAGAATTAACTAAAATATTCCTGATTTTCCGTCTATATTACCGATGGAAGATGTACACGTAAAACCGCTCTAATCCGGTTGAAACGTCGATATATGCAATAAAAACCGAACTTCTCCCCCTTTTCAATATCCTACTCAGTATTTTAACGAGATACATATGGTTGATTGAAAATCAAGTATTTAAGGTTAATTTCTAATCAATTGTGTGTTTGCATCATTTTTATCGTATATTTAATGAATTAATACCCATAGAATGAAAATTCACAAAAACGTGGAAAAACGGCAAAATATTGCCTAATTCGATGATATTTTGTTTAAATCACATAAAGAAAAACGTATAAATATTGCTAAATTCGATGATTTTTTGTACGAAACAAAATGCAAGAAAACTTGCTTAAAATGCAATATTATGCGACATTCTGAGATTTGATAGCCAAATCACATATTGTAATACTACTTGAAATAGTATCGAAATATTGGTATAAATGAATATATTTACGTAATATCAAACTACATGAAAAAGGTGAAAAAAGTCACTATTTAACCATATATGAGGATTTTAACTTCAAATCATAGAGCGAGGTTTCGTATTATTTAGATCGAAGAAAAGACATATGACAATGTTGTTTCCAATACAAATGATAAAATACAATGTTTTTTCATTAGAATTAACTAAAATATTCCTGATTTTCCGTCTATATTACCGATGGAAGATGTACACGTAAAACCGCTCTAATCCGGTTGAAACGTCGATATATGCAATAAAAACCGAACTTCTCCCCCTTTTCAATATCCTACTCAGTATTTTAACGAGATACATATGGTTGATTGAAAATGAAGTATTTAAGGTTAATTTCTAATCAATTATGTGTTTGCATCATTTTTATCGTATATTTAATGAATTAATACCTATAAACTGAAAATTCATAAAAACGGGGAAAAACGGCAAAATATTGCCTAATTCGATGATATTTTGTTTAAATCACATAGAGGAAAAGGGGATGATAAACGTCAAAATATTGCTAAATTTGATGATTTTTCGTACGAAACAAAATGCAAGAAAACTTTCTTAAAATGCAATATTATTGGAAATTCTGAGATTTGATAGCCAAATCACATATCGTGATACTACATGTAATAGTATCGAAATATTGGTATAAATGAATATATTTACGTAATATCAAACTACATGAAAAACGTGAAAAAAGTCACTATTTAACCATACTTGAGGATTTTAACTTCAAATCATAGAGCGAGGTTTCGTATTATTTAGATCCAAGAAAAGCCATATGACAATGTTGTTTCCAATACAAATGATAAAAAACAATGTGTTTTCATTAGAATTAACTAAAATATTCCTGATTTTCCGTCTATATTACCGATGGAAGATGTACACGTAAAACCGCTCTAATCCGGTTGAAACGTCGATATATGCAATAAAAACCGAACTTCTCCCCCTTTTCAATATCCTACTCAGTATTTTAACGAGAAACAAATGGTTGATTGAAAATGAAGTATTTAAGGTTAATTTCTAATCAATTGTGTGTTTGCATCATTTTTATCGTATATTTATTGAATTAATACCCATAGACTGAAAATTCACAAAAACGTGGAAAAACGGCAAAATATTGCCTAATTCGATGATATTTTGTTTAAATCACATAAAGAAAAACGTATAAATATTGCTAAATTCGATGATTTTTTGTACGAAACAAAATGCAAGAAAACTTGCTTAAAATGCAATTTTATGCGAAATTCTAAGATTTGAAGGCCAAATCATATATCGTGATACTACATGAAATAGTATCGAAATATTGGTAAAAATGAATATATTTACGTAATTTCAAACTTCATGAAAAACGTGAAAAAGTCATTATTTAACCATATTTGAGAATTTTAACTTCAAATCATAGAGCGAGGTTTCGTATTATTTAGATCCAAGAAAAGACATATGACAATGTTGTTTCCAATACAAATGATAAAAACCAATGTGTTTTCATTAGAATTAACTAAAATGTTCCTGATTTTCCGTTTATATTACCGATGGAAGATGTACACGAAAACCGCTCTATTCCGGCTGAAACGTCGATATATGCAATAAAAACAGGACTTCTCCCCTTTTATATATCTTACTCAGTATTTTAACGAGAAAAAAATGGTTGATTGAAAATGAAGCATTTAAGGTTACTTTCTAATCAATTATGTGTTTGCATCATTTTTATCGTATATTTATTAAATTAATACCTATAAACTGAAAATTCACAAAAACGTGGAAAAACGGCAAAATATTGCCTAATTCGATGATATTTTGTTTAAATCACATAGAGGAAAAGGGGATGATAAACGTCAAAATATTGCTAAATTTGATGATTTTTCGTACGAAACAAAATACAAGAAAACTTTCTTAAAATGCAATATTATTCGAAATTCTGAGATTTGAAGGCCAAATCACATATCGTGATACTACATGAAATAGTATCGAAATTTTGGTAAAAATGAATATATTTACGTAATATCAAACTACATGAAAAAGGTGAAAAAAGTCACTATTTAACCATATTTGAGGATTTTAACTTCAAATCATAGAGCGAGGTTTCGTATTATTTAGATCCAAGAAAAGACATATGACAATGTTGTTTCCAATACAAACGATAAAAATCAATGTGTTTTCATTAGAATTAACTAAAATGTTCCTGATTTTCCGTTTATATTACAGATGTAAGATGTACACGAAAACCGCTCTATTCCGGCTGAAACGTCGATATATGCAATAAAAACAGGACTTCTCCCCTTTTATATATCTTACTCAGTATTTTTACGAGAAAAAAATGGTTGATTGAAAATGAAGCATTTAAGGTTACTTTCTAATCAATTATGTGTTTGCATCATTTTTATCGTATATTTATTGAATTAATACCTATAAACTGAAAATTCACAAAAACGTGGAAAAACGGCAAAATATTGCCTAATTCGATGATATTTTGTTTAAATCACATAGAGGAAAAGGGGATGATAAACGTCAAAATATTGCTAAATTTGTTGATTTTTCGTACGAAACAAAATGCAAGAAAACTTTCTTAAAATGCAATATTTTCGAAATTCTGAGATTTGAAGGCCAAATCACATATCGTGATACTACATGAAATAGTATCGAAATTTTGGTAAAAATGAATATATTTACGTAATATCAAACTACATGAAAAAGGTGAAAAAAGTCACTATTTAACCATATTTGAGGATTTTAACTTCAAATCATAGAGCGAGGTTTCGTATTATTTAGATCCAAGAAAAGACATATGACAATGCTGTTTCCAATACAAATGATAAAAAACAATGTGTTTTCATTAGAATTAACTAAAATATTCCTGATTTTCCGTCTATATTACCGATGGAAGATGTACACGTAAAACCGCTCTAATCCGGTTGAAACGTCGATATATGCAATAAAAAACGAACTTCTCCCCCTGTTCAATATCCTACTCAGTATTTTAACGAGATACATATGGTTGATTGAAAATGAAGTATTTAAGGTTAATTTCTAATCAATTGTGTGTTTGCATCATTTTTATCGTATATTTAATGAATTAATACCCATAGACTGAAAATTCACAAAAACGTGGAAAAACGGCAAAATATTGCCTAATTCGATGATATTTTGTTTAAATCACATAAAGAAAAACGTATAAATATTGCTAAATTCGATGATTTTTTGTACGAAACAAAATACAAGAAAACTTGCTTAAAATGCAATATTATGCGACATTCTGAGATTTGATAGCCAAATCACATATCGTAATACTACATGAAATAGTATCGAAATATTGGTATAAATGAATATATTTACGTAATATCAAACTACATGAAAAACGTGAAAAAAGTCACTATTTAACCATACTTGAGGATTTTAACTTCAAATCATAGAGCGAGGTTTCGTATTATTTAGATCCAAGAAAAGACATATGACAATGTTGTTTCCAATACAAATGATAAAAAACAATGTGTTTTCATTAGAATTAACTAAAATATTCCTGATTTTCCGTCTGTATTACCGATGGAAGATGTTCACGTAAAACCGCTCTAATCCGGTTGAAACGTCGATATATGCAATAAAAACCGAACTTCTCCCCCTTTTCAATATCCTACTCAGTATTTTAACGAGATACATATGGTTGATTGAAAATGAAGTATTTAAGGTTAATTTGTAATCAATTGTGTGTTTGCATCGTTTGTATCGTATATTTAATGAATTAGTACCCATAGACTGAAAATTCACAAAAACGTGGAAAAACGGCAAAATATTGCCTAATTCGATGATATTTTGTTTAAATCACCTAAAGAAAAACGTATAAATATTGCTAAATTCGATGATTTTTTGTACGAAACAAAATGCAAGAAAACTTGCTTAAAATGCAATTTTATGCGAAATTCTAAGATTTGAAGGCCAAATCATATATCGTGATACTACATGAAATGGTATCGAAATATTGGTAAAAATGAATATATTTACGTAATTTCAAACTTCATGAAAAACGTGAAAAAGTCATTATTTAACCATATTTGAGAATTTTAACTTCAAATCATAGAGCGAGGTTTCGTATTATTTAGATCCAAGAAAAGACATATGACAATGTTGTTTCCAATACAAATGATAAAAACCAATGTGTTTTCATTAGAATTAACTAAAATGTTCCTGATTTTCCGTTTATATTACCGATGGAAGATGTACACGAAAACCGCTCTATTCCGGCTGAAACGTCGATATATGCAATAAAAACAGGACTTCTCCCCTTTTATATATCTTACTCAGTATTTTAACGAGAAACAAATAGTTGATTGAAAATGAAGTATTTAAGGTTATTATCTAATCAATTATGTGTTTGCATCATTTTTATCGTATATATAATGAATTAATACCCATAAACTGAAAATTCACAAAAACGTAGAAAAACGACAAAATATTGCCTAATTCGATGATATTTTGTTTAAATCACATAGAGGAAAAGGGGATGATAAACGTCAAAATATTGCTAAATTCGATGATTTTTCGTACGAAACAAAATGCAAGAAAACTTGCTTAAAATGCAATATTATGCGAAATCCTGAGATGTGAAGGCCAAATCATATATCGTGATATTACATAAAATAGTATCAAAATATTGGTAAAAATGACTATATTTACGTAATATCAAACTACATGAAAAACGTGAAAAAGTCACTATTTAACCATATTTGAGGATTTTAACTTCAAATCATAGAGCGAGGTTTCGTATTATTTAGATCCAAGAAAAGACATATGACAATGTTGTTTCCAATACAAACGATAAAAATCAATGTGTTTTCATTAGAATTAACTAAAATGTACCTGATTTTTCGTTTATATTACCGATGGAAGATGGACACGAAAACCGCTCTAATCCGGCTGAAACGTCGATATATGCAATAAAAACAGGACTTCTCCCCTTTTATATATCTTACTCAGTATTTTAACGAGAAAAAAATGGTTGATTGAAAATGAAGCATTTAAGGTTACTTTCTAATCAATTATGTGTTTGCATCATTTTTATCGTATATTTATTAAATTAATACCTATAAACTGAAAATTCACAAAAACGTGGAAAAACGGCAAAATAATGCCTAATTCGATGATATTTTGTTTAAATCACATAGAGGAAAAGGGAGTGATAAACGTCAAAATATTGCTAAATTTGATGATTTTTCGTACGAAACAAAATGCAAGAAAACTTTCTTAAAATGTAATATTATTCGAAATTCTGAGATTTGAAGGCCAAATCCCATATCGTGATACTACATGAAATAGTATCGAAATTTTGGTAAAAATGAATATATTTACGTAATATCAAACATGAAAAAGGTGAAAAAAGTCACTATTTAACCATATATGAGGATTTTAACTTCAAATCATAGAGCGAGGTTTCGTAGTATTTAGATCCAAGAAAAGACATATGACAATGTTGTTTCCAATACAAATGATAAAATACAATGTGTTTTCATTAGAATTAACTAAAATATTCCTGATTTTCCGTCTATATTACCGATGGAAGATGTACACGTAAAACCGCTCTAATCCGGTTGAAACGTCGATATATGCAATAAAAACCGAACTTCTCCCCCTTTTCAATATCCTACTCAGTATTTTAACGAGATACATATGGTTGATTGAAAATGAAGTATTTAAGGTTAATTTCTAATCAATTGTGTGTTTGCATCATTTTTATCGTATATTTAATTATTAATATTAACAATATAAATAAATTGAGGTTAATGCTAGTATTCACTGTCACGCAGGACAGAGGGTCATACATAAGACAATAGGTCTAAACTGTAGGCTGAAGCACATATATATCACGGTTACAATCAATGTTTTAATGTGTGGATATGTGAAAACAACTTTCTATTGTGCACTGCCCCACAAGGGCAGGGATGGGTTCATAAGTGATGCAGCTTAGAGTATAAATAGAAATTGTTCTTCATTCTTTAAAATGGACAAGCAAATTTTGGGTAAATTGTTTGGATGTCGTCCAGAACACCTGAGTCAATAAAATAGTTACACAGTTGGTGGTACAATAGGCCAGGAGGTCTAAAGTCCTTTACGGTTTCACATTCATCAATATAGTGTTCTAGTGAATGCATTAAAGGTTTATCACAGAGTTTACAATCTGAATATTCTGGTAGTGGCTCAGCCTCACTAACCTGCCAGATGTGTCTATAGCCAAGGCGAATTCGCGCAATTACTACATCACATTGCCTGGTCCGGTTACTGTGCTGACCATACAAATACCTATTATTACAGAACTTGTCATAACTTTTAATACTGCAGCTTTCAGGTCTCTGTGCATTTCTTAGTTCTTCTAAATCTGAATTAATTTTTTTAATTTGTATGTTTCTAATAACTGCATTAGATACTCCAAAGTCATAATCAATGTTTTCTTTCCTGCAAGCCTCATTGGCCAATTGATCTACAAAGTCATGTTTTTCAACTCCAACATGGGATGGGATCCACACAAATTTTATACAAGAATTATTATCATTGGCAAAAATTACATTCCATTTAATATTACAAGCTACTTCCGACATACATTGTGATGGGTTATTTAAGGACTGCAGAGCACTTTTAGAGTCACAGAAAATAACTCCACCACCATTGAGCTTAAGGTATTCAGTGGCTAGATAAATACCCAATAGCTCGGTCTGTGTCGTGCTTGCCCAGTTGTTCAATCTCTGTGTACTAGTCATGATCATTTCATTCCCTTTATACACTGCACATGCACAACCTGTTCTACCAGTGCCTAACTGCACAGAGCCATCAGTAAAGGCATAGGATTCAGTCGGTTTGAGAATTTGAAGATGACTGTCAATAGCTTCTAATGTTATACATCTCAAAATGTCAGTGTTATACATTTGTTTTACACTGATGGGAGTATAATGCAGAGAGACCTCCACATCTTTCCAAGGGGGAATATAGTGAACAGTTTTATCAGGGTTAAGAGATACATTCAGTTTCTGAAGATTATAGGCACAACAACTGAGCCACACACTGTAGGGAGCTTTTTGCGGCGGATTGAGGGAACAGTCAGAATTGTTTAGAATGGATCTCAATTTAATTTGAATAGAGCTGGGGGGACCATTATTTTTCAAAGTTTTGGCGCAAAACATAGTACTAAGTAGAACTATTCTTTCGTAAATGGAAGGTAAGTTTAGTTCCTTTCTCATGTTAACAATTCTGACAGTTCTAGGACAACCCAGGATGATGCGCATGGCATCATTCTGTACTACATCTAGGCCTTGTAATTGTTTAGGAGAAAAATTAAGAAGATGCAAGGCATAATAATCAACAACAGATCGTATAAAGGCAATATAAAAACTACGAGCATATTTTATGTTAATGCCAAATCCTTTGCCAACAAGAGTTCTGAGAGGTTTAAGACGCTCAACAAGTTTTTTACGCAGGTTGCTGATGAGATTTGTATCATTAACCTCGACTCCAAGATATTTATAAGACTCACAAGTCTCCACGGGCACTCCATTAATAGTATAGTTAGCATGAAGAGAATGGGGAATAAGAACCCTTGTTTTATCAACAGAGATTATGAGGCCACATTCTACTACTTTCTTGGAGAATGCATCAAGTAACATTTGTAGCCTTGGTTTACTGTGTGTGTAATAATACAAATATCATCAGCATAACATATAACTGTTTCCGTAGGTTGTACAGGTATGTCATGGATAAGTTTGTGCATAAGTATATTGAAGAGCATAGGGCTTAGGACACCACCTTGAGGTGTGCCTAGTTCGAATGCATCTGTTCTTGTACTTTTAACTCCTTTAAATAGGACACTAGCACGCCTGTTGGATAGGTAGCTCTTTATCCAACTCAGAAGATTACCTTTGATTCCAAATTCAGCAAGTTGCTCTAATATTATTTCGCCATTCGCTACATCGAAAGCTGACTTTAGGTCAATAAAGGCTGCCTGTGTCCCATCCTGGGAGTTTACAAAATATTCAGCAAAGCATGTTTGTGTGCTACACTTGGGCATGAACCCATATAGGTTTGGGGCCAGTTTTTCTTTGACCTGAAACATGACACGATTGAGAACAATTCTCTCCAAGACTTTACACATGCAAGATGTAAGGGAAATGGGTCTGAATTTTTGAGAGTTAGGTTTAGGAATTGGTATTATGAGACTTTGTGTCCAATTCTTTGGCAAGATACCTTGTGAGAGACTCATTTGATAGAGGTCAAGCAGAGGGTGGCTAGGGACATCATTCAGTAAGCTCAAGATGTTATAAGTTATACCATCCTCACCAGGGGCAGTTTGCTTAGGTTTTCCTAATGCTGATGTTAATTCAAAGGGGGTTATAGGAAACTGATCCATTAAATCTGGTGAGGAGCGTGCTATTTCAATATTAAAGTTTCTGTTAATGTTGGTATGTCTTAAATGCTGCTGTATATCTGGGGGTAAGGAAGAAATTTGTGAGACACTAGACCATTGAGCTAGGAGCATGTCAGCATATTCTGCAGGAGTATGATGAAGCTGAACTGGGGCTGAAGGTTTGGTAATGTTTTTAATTTTGTTCCACATTTCTGATAATGTTGTAGTTCTATTGATACCTTGTAGGAATTGTTCCCAATATGTGTTCTTAACTTGACCCTTAAGCTCGCGAAAATCTCTGTTGGCATTAAGGAATGCAAGTAAATTGTCAGCTGTTTTGTCTCGTTTATAAGAGTCAGCAAGCTGAAGCACTTTAGCTCGCTCTGCAATAATAATAGGATCCTCTGTCCATGAGGAAGAACGAGTGTTCTTTTTTTTCCTTGATTTAACCCAGGTATCATAATAACTGGTAATGATACTGACAAGATCATTGTAAAAGTGGTCCACTGATACAGGTGTATACCCAGTGTACCACTTATGTACATAAGCCTTAAAGTGCTGTTTAAGATTGTCTGGAATGTTAATTTTAACTCTAGGATGAGGATTGGACTTAATATCCGCCACATTGTATTCACAATATATTGCAAAATGATCACTTACTAGTTCTGGGATGAGCTTAACGTTGACGTTGCTATCTACTAGGCTGTATCCAATCACATAATCCAGTCTACCCCCCAATAAATGGGTCTGTTTATCAGTATCATACACAGTAATATTATGATCATTAAGGTATTTCAAGAAGACCCTTCCATTATTGTTACACTGAACGTCACCAAGAGCAGTGTGACGAGCATTAAAGTCACCCATACATAACATAGCTGTGTTACCTGTAGGTTTCGGTAGCAGGTCTGCTTTAAGTACATTACATCGTCCATATATGTTATACAGTAGGAAATGGCTATTTGCAGTTTGCAATTTGAATTTTTGATAATGTATACTATCACTCCTGTGATTTTTAATTAGTTTACAGATTAATCCACTCTTAATATACGTTAGTAAACCAGTTCCAATACTGTTGTTGTATGCTATATACCCAGGTATCCTGGGTGGGACCTTCTTGATAGTTGTGGACGTATATGGTTCCTGTAAATAGATCACATCTACGTCTCTCATTTTAGCATACAAGATTACGTCATTTATCCGAAGATAAACACTTCGAATATTCCAAGAAAGAAACTTAATTGTTTTTGTTTGATGAGCCATGGTTAAGTGTCAAGGGAATTAAGGTAACATTTAAGTTCGTAAAACACTTGGAGAACATAAGTAATTTTGTTCCGTGTGTCCTGAGTACTTTTACGTTAGTAAATCAGTTCCAATACTGTTGTTGTATGCTATATACCCAGGTATCCTGGGTGGGACCTTCTTGATAGTTGTGGACGTATATGGTTCCTGTAAATAGATCACATCTACGTCTCTCATTTTAGCATACAAGATTACGTCATTTATCCGAAGATAAACACTTCGAATATTCCAAGAAAGAAACTTAATTGTTTTTGTTTGATGAGCCATGGTTAAGTGTCAAGGGAATTAAGGTAACATTTAAGTTCGTAAAACACTTGGAGAACATAAGTAATTTTGTTCCGTGTGTCCTGAGTACTTTTGTTTAGGAGGCGGTTAACCTGAGTAGGAGTTGGTGTTCTCCTAAAGTCTTTATTTTTAAGCAAATCAAGGGTGTCTTGACGATCTAGTTGGGGTGCCAGTGAGGGATCAATGACTACTCTAACACCATTCCCCATGGGGATTTGACACTCACGTTCCGTAGAGACAGGTGAAGTAGCCTCAGCAGCTGCAACATTACCACTCGCATCACTACTGGTGCTGGGAGAATTTACTTGATCACTATCGCTAGCATGATTCACTTCACTATCACCGGGCAGATTCATCACTAATGTTTGTATTTTAGCTTCCAATTCCATAATTTTAGTTTTTAACCAGTTAATTTCTTCTGTATCTTTGCTTGTTTGCCTTAGCCCATCGAGGGTTGGAAACTGCTTACTAGAGGTGACATTAGGAGCTTCCAGCTGGGTGCCTCCTGCAGCTGGACCAGACGCCTCTGGCGTCCTGCTCATGGTAGAGAGGGCGGGGCGTCGAGGGCAGTCACGATGCCAAACATCTACACCTTGACGCATACACCTGGGACACTTCCGGACCAGAGGAGAGGCTTCCTCCCCATCCTCAAGGGCAGGGGGGTCCCTGTGAGGACACTCCCTTGTTTGGTGCTGTTCAGCACAGAGCCCACACACAGGGTCATGTTGACAGTACCTAGAGATATGATGAGTACCATGGCACTTATAACAAACAACAGGGGGGGATACCCAAGGTTTTATAGGACTTGATGGGATGAAATGTCCAAAAAAGGTGTAATGTTTAGGGGGAGGGTCACTGCCATTCCAAACAATGATGATCCTGTTGAGAGGTTGACCATCCTTATGTATCCGTCTTGCCTTGTAGACCCCGTCAAGGTTATAAGCTCTAGCAAGAGGATACTCTTTGGGAAAACTGGTAACAATATATTCCTTACGTTTTTTAGGTCGATTGATGATGTCTTCTCTGGTGAAAACAATATTAGCAATCTCACCTTTAACCAGTTGAGTGATGATATCTTCCTGCTTACGTGACACAAAGATGTAAGGGGATGTTGGTCTAGGTCGGACTATATCGAGGAGTGTTTTGGAGAACCTAGTAGAAAGTTGTTCGAACCATTTAAGTTTATCGTTGGTGGATGTTCCAGCTGGGAATGCCAGGCGCACATAGTCAGCGCGGGGAGCAATAGGAGGCTTGGGTGGGCGGGCCCCTGGCTGGGTGGGTTCCACCACCGCCCACCTCCACCGTCTTCACACGGGTTCCGGTGTTTCTGTTATCATTGCCAATGTTCTCATCGCCATCAGCAGAGTCTGCAAGTTTATACTTTCTTCTCGCATTCCGTGATTGTTGCAACTGCCACTCATTTCCGTTATCCAGATCAGCATCGGGTTCCATGTCATCGGGTGACTGCAACCCACTTCGAGCATCAACATATTCCTCGGCGGCGGGCTCAGGATCCATTGCTTGGAGATCACTTGGATTAGCAAGCACAACAGAAGATAGGGTGGTACTGAGCCCGGTTGCCATAACAACGGGCCAGGAGGCGCAGCACAGGGTAGCTGCCCAGGGCTCCACCACTCGCCCAGGCTAGGACACTGTCACCCACCTCATGTAAACACACCACCAGTCGCGCACACAAACCACGACCCTGGGAAGGAGGGCCCAAGGACTATTTTACACACGAGGGGAGCGTGGGGCCAGGTACACCACAAGGCGGCCCAGTGCCGTCCCACTGTACCTCTGGGTAGACTCCAGATACCGCCTCACAAATAATGTCTGCATGAAGTTCTATACAATCCAGCTATCCACAACCTACAACAGTTGGTAGTAAAGGTGTCGCACACTTAGTACCGCTGCACCTGAACGATTGGGCACGCTAAAGGCTCAATGTTAGGACTAGGCCTGTGTTAAACCGGACGAGGGGCACATCCTGACCAGCCAGTCCCGAGGCTACGGGAGAACTTCGTATATTTAATGAATTAATACCCATAGAACTTCGTATATTTAATGAATTAATACCCATAGACTGAAAATTCTCAAAAACGTGGAAAAACGGCAAAATATTGCCTAATTCGATGATATTTTGTTTAAATCACATAAAGAAAAACGTATAAATATTGCTATATTCGATGATTTTTTGTACGAAACAAAAAGCAAGAAAACTTGCTTAAAATGCAATATTATGCGACATTCTGAGATTTGATAGCCAAATCACATATCGTGATACTACATAAAATAGTATCAAAATATTGGTAAAAATGAATATATTTACGTAATATCAAACTACATGAAAAACGTGAAAAAAGTCACTATTTAACCATACTTGAGGATTTTAACTTCAAATCATAGAGCGAGGTTTCGTATTATTTAGATCCAAGAAAAGACATATGACAATGTTGTTTCCAATATGATAAAAATGATAAAAAACAATGTGTTTTCATTAAAATTAACTAAAATGTTCCTGATTTTCCGTCTATATTACCGATGGAAGATGTACACGAAAACCGCTCTATTCCGGCTGAAACGTCGATATATGCAATAAAAACAGAACTTCTCCCCTTTTATATATCTTACTCAGTATTTTAACGAGAAACAAATAGTTGATTGAAAAAGAAGTATTTAAGGTTATTATCTAATCAATTATGAGTTTGCATCATTTTTATCGTATATATAATGAATTAATACTCATAGACTGAAAATTCACAAAAACGTGGAAAAACGGCAAAATGTTGCCTAATTCGATTATATTTTGTTTAACTCACATAAAGGAAAAGGGGATGATAAACGTCAAAATATTGCTAAATTCGATGATTTTTCGTACGAAACAAAATGCAAGAAAACTTGCTTAAAATGCAATTGTATGCGAAATTCTGAGATTTGAAGGCCAAATCACATATCGTCATACTACATGAAATAGTATAGAAATATTGGTATAAATGAATATATTTACGTAATATCAAACTACATGAAAAACGTGAAAAAAGTCACTATTTAACCATACTTGAGGATTTTAACTTCAAATCATAGAGTGAGGTTTCGTATTATTTAGATCCAAGAAAAGACATATGACAATGTTGTTTCCAATACAAATGATAAAAAACAATGTGTTTTCATTAGAATTAACTAAAATGTTCCTGATTTTCCGCCTATATTACCGATGGAAGATGTACACGAAAACCGCTCTATTCCGGCTGAAACGTCGATATATGCAATAAAAACAGAACTTCTCCCCTTATATATATCTTACTCAGTATTTTAACGAGAAACAAATAGTTGATTGAAAATGAAGTATTTAAGGTTATTATCTAATCAATTATGTGTTTGCATCATTTTTATCGTATATATAATGAATTAATACCCATAAACTGAAAATTCACAAAAACGCAAAAAAACGGCAAAATATTGCCTAATTCGATGATATTTTGTTTAAATCACATAGAGGAAAAGGGGATGATAAACGTCAAAATATTGCTAAATTCGATGATTTTTCGTACGAAACAAAATGCAAGAAAACTTGCTTAAAATGCAATATTATGCGAAATTCTGAGATGTGAAGGCCAAATCATATATCGTGATACTACATAAAATAGTATCAAAATATTGGTAAAAATGAATATATTTACGTAATATCAAACTACATGAAAAACGTGAAAAAAGTCACTATTTAACCATATTTGAGGATTTTAACTTCAAATCATAGAGCGAGGTTTCGTATTATTTAGATCCAAGAAAAGACATATGACAATGTTGTTTCCAATACAAACGATAAAAATCAATGTGTTTTCATTAGAATTAACTAAAATGTTCCTGATTTTTCGTTTATATTACCGATGGAAGATGGACACGAAAACCGCTCTAATCCGGCTGAAACGTCGATATATGCAATAAAAATCGAACTTCTCCCATTTTCAATATCCTACTCAGTATTTTTACGAGAAAAAAATGGTTGATTGAAAATGAAGCATTTAAGGTTACTTTCTAATCAATTATGTGTTTGCATAATTTTTACCGTATATTTATTGAATTATTACCTATAAACTGAAAATTCACAAAAACGTGGAAAAACGGCAAAATATTGCCTAATTCGATGATATTTTGTTTAAATCAAATAGAGGAAAAGGGGATGATAAACGTCAAAATATTGCTAAATTTGATGATTTTTCGTACGAAACAAAATGCAAGAAAACTTTCTTAAAATGCAATACTATTCGAAATTCTGAGATTTGAAGGCCAAATCACATATCGTGATACTACATGAAATAGTATCGAAATTTTGGTAAAAATGAATATATTTACGTAATATCAAACTACATGAAAAATGTGAAAAAAGTCACTATTTAACCATATTTGAGGATTTTAACTTCAAATCATAGAGCGAGGTTTCGTATTATTTAGATCCAAGAAAAGACATATGACAATGTTGTTTCCAATATGATAAAAATGATAAAAAACAATGTGTTTTCATTAAAATTAACTAAAATGTTCCTGATTTTCCGTCTATATTACCGATGGAAGATGTACACAAAAACCGCTCTATTCCGGCTGAAACGTCGATATATGCAATAAAAACAGAACTTCTCCCCTTTTATATATCTTACTCAGTATTTTAACGAGAAACAAATAGTTGATTGAAAAAGAAGTATTTAAGGTTATTATCTAATCAATTATGAGTTTGCATCATTTTTATCGTATATATAATGAATTAATACTCATAGACTGAAAATTCACAAAAACGTGGAAAAACGGCAAAATGTTGCCTAATTCGATTATATTTTGTTTAACTCACATAAAGGAAAAGGGGATGATAAACGTCAAAATATTGCTAAATTCGATGATTTTTCGTACGAAACAAAATGCAAGAAAACTTGCTTAAAATGCAATTTTATGCGAAATTCTGAGATTTGAAGGCCAAATCACATATCGTCATACTACATGAAATAGTATCGAAATATTGGTATAAATGAATATATTTACGTAATATCAAACTACATGAAAAACGTGAAAAAAGTCACTATTTAACCATACTTGAGGATTTTAACTTCAAATCATAGAGTGAGGTTTCGTATTATTTAGATCCAAGAAAAGACATATGACAATGTTGTTTCCAATACAAATGATAAAAAACAATGTGTTTTCATTAGAATTAACTAAAATGTTCCTGATTTTCCGCCTATATTACCGATGGAAGATGTACACGAAAACCGCTCTATTCCGGCTGAAACGTCGATATATGCAATAAAAACAGAACTTCTCCCCTTATATATATCTTACTCAGTATTTTAACGAGAAACAAATAGTTGATTGAAAATGAAGTATTTAAGGTTATTATCAATCAATTATGTGTTTGCATCATTTTTATCGTATATATAATGAATTAATACCCGTAAACTGAAAATTCACAAAAACGCAAAAAAACGGCAAAATATTGCCTAATTCGATGATATTTTGTTTAAATCACATAGAGGAAAAGGGGATGATAAACGTCAAAATATTGCTAAATTCGATGATTTTTCGTACGAAACAAAATGCAAGAAAACTTGCTTAAAATGCAATATTATGCGAAATTCTGAGATGTGAAGGCCAAATCATATATCGTGATACTACATAAAATAGTATCAAAATATTGGTAAAAATGAATATATTTACGTAATATCAAACTACATGAAAAACGTGAAAAAAGTCACTATTTAACCATATTTGAGGATTTTAACTTCAAATCATAGAGCGAGGTTTCGTATTATTTAGATCCAAGAAAAGACATATGACAATGTTGTTTCCAATACAAACGATAAAAATCAATGTGTCTTCATTAGAATTAACTAAAATGTTCCTGATTTTTCGTTTATATTACCGATGGAAGATGGACACGAAAACCGCTCTAATCCGGCTGAAACGTCGATATATGCAATAAAAATCGAACTTCTCCCATTTTCAATATCCTACTCAGTATTTTTACGAGAAAAAAATGGTTGATTGAAAATGAAGCATTTAAGGTTACTTTCTAATCAATTATGTGTTTGCATCATTTTTACCGTATATTTATTGAATTATTTCCTATAAACTGAAAATTAACAAAAACGTGGAAAAACGGCAAAATATTGCCTAATTCGATGATATTTTGTTTAAATCAAATAGAGGAAAAGGGGATGATAAACGTCAAAATATTGCTAAATTTGATGATTTTTCGTACGAAACAAAATGCAAGAAAACTTTCTTAAAATGCAATACTATTCGAAATTCTGAGATTTGAAGGCCAAATCACATATCGTGATACTACATGAAATAGTATCGAAATTTTGGTAAAAATGAATATATTTACGTAATATCAAACTACATGAAAAATGTGAAAAAAGTCACTATTTAACCATATTTGAGGATTTTAACTTCAAATCATAGAGCGAGGTTTCGTATTATTTAGATCCAAGAAAAGACATATGACAATGTTGTTTCCAATACAAATGATAAAAAACAATGTGTTTTCATTAGAATTAACTAAAATATTCCTGATTTTCCGTCTATATTACCGATGGAAGATGTACACGTAAAACCGCTCTAATCCGGTTGAAACGTCGATATATGCAATAAAAACCGAACTTCTCCCCCTTTTCAATATCCTACTCAGTATTTTAACGAGATACATATGGTTGATTGAAAATGAAGTATTTAAGGTTAATTTCTAATCAATTGTGTGTTTGCATCATTTTTATCGTATATATAATGAATTAATACCCATAAACTGAAAATTCACAAAAACGTGGAAAAACGGCAAAATATTGCCTAATTCGATGATATTTTGTTTAAATCACAGAGGAAAAAGGGATGATAAGCGTCAAAATATTGCTAAATTCGATGATTTTTCGTACGAAACAAAATGCAAGAAAACTTGCTTCAAATGCAATATTATGCGAAATTCTGAGATGTGAAGGCCAAATCATATATCGTGATACTACATAAAATAGTATCAAAATATTGGTAAAAATGAATATATTTACGTAATATCAAACTACATGAAAAACGTGAAAAAAGTCACTATTTAACCATACTTGAGGATTTTAACTTCAAATCTTAGAGCGAGGTTTCGTATTATTTAGATCCAAGAAAAGACATATGACAATGTTGTTTTCAATACAAATGATAAAAAACAACGTGTTTTCATTAGAATTAACTAAAATGTTCCTGATTTTCCGTCTATATTACCGATGGAAGATGTAAACGAAAACCGCTCTATTCCGGCTGAAACGTCGATATATGCAATAAAAACAGAACTTCTCCCCTTTTATATATCTTACTCAGTATTTTAACGAGAAACAAATAGTTGATTGGAAATGAAGTATTTAAGGTTATTATCTAATCAATTATGTGTTTGCATCATTTTTATCGTATATATAGTGAATTAATACTCATAGACTGAAAATTCACAAAAACGTGGAAAAACGGCAAAATGTTGCCTAATTCGATGATATTTTTTTAACTCACATAGAGGAAAAGGGGATGATAAACGTCAAAATATTGCTAAATTCGATGATTTTTCGTACGAAACAAAATGCAAGAAAACTTGCTTAAAATGCAATATAATGCGAAATTCTGAGATGTGAAGGCCAAATCATATATCGTGCTACATTAAATAGTATCAAAATATTGGTAAATAATGAATATATTTACGTAATATCAAACTACATGAAAAACGTGAAAAAAGTCACTATTTAACCATATTTGAGGATTTTTAACTTCAAATCATAGAGCGAGGTTTCGTATTATTTAGATCCAAGAAAAGACATATGACAATGTTGTTTCCAATACAAACGATAAAAATCAATGTGTTTTCATTAGAATTAACTAAAATGTTCCTGATTTTTCGTTTATATTACCGATGGAAGATGGACACGAAAAGCGCTCTAATCCGGCTGAAACGTCGATATATGCAATAAAAATCGAACTTCTCCCATTTTCAATATCCTACTCAGTATTTTTACGAGAAAAAAATGGTTGATTGAAAATGAAGCATTTAAGGTTACTTTCTAATCAATTATGTGTTTGCATCATTTTTACCGTATATTTATTGAATTATTACCCATAAACTGAAAATTCACAAAAACGTAAAAAAACGGCAAAATATTGCCTAATTCGATGATATTTTGTTTAAATCACATAGAGGAAAAGGGGATGATAAACGTCAAAATATTGCTAAATTCGATGATTTTTCGTACGAAACAAAATGCAAGAAAACTTGCTTAAAATGCAATATTATGCGAAATTCTGAGATGTGAAGGCCAAATCATATATCGTGATACTACATAAAATAGTATCAATATATTGGTAAAAATGAATATATTTACGTAATATCAAACTACATGAAAAAGGTGAAAAAAGTCACTATTTAACCATATTTGAGGATTTTAACTTCAAATCATAGAGCGAGGTTTCGTATTATTTAGATCCAAGAAAAGACATATGACAATGTTGTTTCCAATACAAACGATAAAAATCAATGTGTTTTCATTAGAATTAACTAAAATGTTCCTGATTTTTCGTTTATATTACCGATGGAAGATGGACACGAAAACCGCTCTAATCCGGCTGAAACGTCGATATATGCAATAAAAATCGAACTTCTCCCATTTTCAATATCCTACTCATTATTTTTACGAGAAAAAAATGGTTGATTGAAAATGAAGCATTTAAGGTTACTTTCTAATCAATTATGTGTTTGCATCATTTTTATCGTATATTTATTGAATTAATACCTATAAACTGAAAATTCACAAAAACGTGGAAAAACGGCAAAATATTGCCTAATTCGATGATATTTTGTTTAAATCACATAAAGAAAAACGTATAAATATTGCTAAATTCGATGATTTTTTGTACGAAACAAAATGCAAGAAAACTTGCTTAAAATGCAATATTATGCGACATTCTGAGATTTGATAGCCAAATCACATATCGTAATACTACATGAAATAGTATCGAAATATTGGTATAAATGAATATATTTACGTAATATCAAACTACATGAAAAACGTGAAAAAAGTCACTATTTAACCATATATGAGGATTTTAACTTCAAATCATAGAGCGAGGTTTCGTATTATTTAGATCGAAGAAAAGACATATGACAATGTTGTTTCCAATACAAATGATAAAATACAATGTTTTTTCATTAGAATTAACTAAAATATTCCTGATTTTCCGTCTATATTACCGATGGAAGATGTACACGTAAAACCGCTCTAATCCGGTTGAAACGTCGATATATGCAATAAAAACCGAACTTCTCCCCCTTTTCAATATCCTACTCAGTATTTTAACGAGATACATATGGTTGATTGAAAATGAAGTATTTAAGGTTAATTTCTAATCAATTGTGTGTTTGCATCATTTTTATCGTATATTTATTGAATTAATACCCATAGAATGAAAATTCACAAAAACGTGGAAAAACGGCAAAATATTGCCTAATTCGATGATATTTTGTTTAAATCACATAAAGAAAAACGTATAAATATTGCTAAATTCGATGATTTTTTGTACGAAACAAAATGCAAGAAAACTTGCTTAAAATGCAATATTATGCGACATTCTGAGATTTGATAGCCAAATCACATATTGTAATACTACATGAAATAGTATCGAAATATTGGTATAAATGAATATATTTACGTAATATCAAACTTCATGAAAAAGGTGAAAAAAGTCACTATTTAACCATATATGAGGATTTTAACTTCAAATCATAGAGCGAGGTTTCGTATTATTTAGATCGAAGAAAAGACATATGACAATGTTGTTTCCAATACAAATGATAAAATACAATGTTTTTTCATTAGAATTAACTAAAATATTCCTGATTTTCCGTCTATATTACCGATGGAAGATGTACACGTAAAACCGCTCTAATCCGGTTGAAACGTCGATATATGCAATAAAAACCGAACTTCTCCCCCTTTTCAATATCCTACTCAGTATTTTAACGAGATACATATGGTTGATTGAAAATGAAGTATTTAAGGTTAATTTCTAATCAATTATGTGTTTGCATCATTTTTATCGTATATTTAATGAATTAATACCTATAAACTGAAAATTCATAAAAACGGGGAAAAACGGCAAAATATTGCCTAATTCGATGATATTTTGTTTAAATCACATAGAGGAAAAGGGGATGATAAACGTCAAAATATTGCTAAATTTGATGATTTTTCGTACGAAACAAAATGCAAGAAAACTTTCTTAAAATGCAATATTATTGGAAATTCTGAGATTTGATAGCCAAATCACATATCGTGATACTACATGTAATAGTATCGAAATATTGGTATAAATGAATATATTTACGTAATATCAAACTACATGAAAAACGTGAAAAAAGTCACTATTTAACCATACTTGAGGATTTTAACTTCAAATCATAGAGCGAGGTTTCGTATTATTTAGATCCAAGAAAAGACATATGACAATGTTGTTTCCAATATAAATGAAAAAAAAACAATGTGTTTTCATTAGAATTAACTAAAATATTCCTGATTTTCCGTCTATATTACCGATGGAAGATGTATACGTAAAACCGCTCTAATCCGGTTGAAACGTCGATATATGCAATAAACACCGAACTTCTCCCCCTTTTCAATATCCTACTCAGTATTTTAACGAGATACATATGGTTGATTGAAAATGAAGTATTTAAGGTTAATTTCTAATCAATTGTGTGTTTGCATCATTTTTATCGTATATTTAATGAATTAATACCCATAGACTGAAAATTCACAAAAACGTGGAAAAACGGCAAAATATTGCCTAATTCGATGATATTTTGTTTAAATCACCTAAAGAAAAACGTATAAATATTGCTAAATTCGATGATTTTTTGTACGAAACAAAATGCAAGAAAACTTGCTTAAAATGCAATATTATGCGACATTCTGAGATTTGATAGCCAAATCACATATCGTGATACTAAATGAAATAGTATCGAAATACTGGTATAACTGAATATATCTACGTAATATCAAACTACATGAAAAACGTGAAAAAAGTCACTATTTAACCATACTTGAGGATTTTAACTTCAAATCATAGAGCGAGGTTTCGTATTATTTAGATCCAAGAAAAGACATATGACAATGTTGTTTCCAATACAAATGATAAAAAACAATGTGTTTTCATTAAAATTAACTAAAATGTTCCTGATTTTCCGTCAATATTACCGATGGAAGATGTACACGTAAAACCGCTCTAATCCGGTTGAAGCGTCGATATATGCAATAAAAACCGAACTTCTCCCCCTTTTCAATATCCTACTAAGTATTTTAACGAGATACATATGGTTGATTGAAAATGAAGTATTTAAGGTTAATTTCTAATCAATTGTGTGTTTGCATCATTTTTATCGTATATATAATGAATTAATACCCATAAACTGAAAATTCACAAAAACGTGGAAAAACGGCAAAACATTGCCTAATTCGATGATATTTTGTTTAAATCACAGAGGAAAAGGGGATGATAAACGTCAAAATATTGCTAAATTCGATGATTTTTCGTACGAAACAAAATGCAAGAAAACTTGCTTAAAATGCAATATTATGCGAAATTCTGAGATGTGAAGGCCAAATCATATATCGTGATACTACATAAAATAGTATCAAAATATTGGTAAAAATGAATATATTTACGTAATATCAAACTACATGAAAAACGTGAAAAAAGTCACTATTTAACCATACTTGAGGATTTTAACTTCCAATCTTAGAGCGAGGTTTCGTATTATTTAGATCCAAGAAAAGACATATGACAATGTTGTTTTCAATACAAATGATAAAAAACAACGTGTTTTCATTAGAATTAACTAAAATGCTGCTGATTTTCCGTCTATATTACCGATGGAAGATGTAAACGAAAACCGCTCTATTCCGGCTGAAACGTCGATATATGCAATAAAAACAGAACTTCTCCCCTTTTATATATCTTACTCAGTATTTTAACGAGAAACAAATAGTTGATTGGAAATGAAGTATTTAAGGTTATTATCTAATCAATTATGTGTTTGCATCATTTTTATCGTATATATAGTGAATTAATACTCATAGACTGAAAATTCACAAAAACGTGGAAAAACGGCAAAATGTTGCCTAATTCGATGATATTTTTTTAACTCACATAGAGGAAAAGGGGATGATAAACGTCAAAATATTGCTAAATTCGATGATTTTTCGTATGAAACAAAATGCAAGAAAACTTGCTTAAAATGCAATATTATGCGAAATTCTGAGATGTGAAGGCCAAATCATATATCGTGATACTACATTAAATAGTATCAAAATATTGGTAAATAATGAATATATTTACGTAATATCAAACTACATGAAAAACGTGAAAAAAGTCACTATTTAACCATATTTGAGGATTTTTAACTTCAAATCATAGAGCGAGGTTTCGTATTATTTAGATCCAAGAAAAGACATATGACAATGTTGTTTCCAATACAAACGATAAAAATCAATGTGTTTTCATTAGAATTAACTAAAATGTTCCTGATTTTTCGTTTATATTACCGATGGAAGATGGACACGAAAACCGCTCTAATCCGGCTGAAACGTCGATATATGCAATAAAAATCGAACTTCTCCCATTTTCAATATTCTACTCAGTATTTTTACGAGAAAAAAATGGTTGATTGAAAATGAAGCATTTAAGGTTACTTTCTAATCAATTATGTGTTTGCATCATTTTTACCGTATATTTATTGAATTATTACCTATAAACTGAAAATTCACAAAAACGTGGAAAAACGGCAAAATATTGCCTAATTCGATGATATTTTGTTTAAATCACATAGACGAAAAGGGGATGATAAACGTCAAAATAGTGCTAAATTTGATGGTTTTGCGTACGAAACAAAATGCAAGAAAACTTTCTTAAAATGCAATATTATTCGAAATTCTGAGATTTGAAGGCCAAATCCCATATCGTGATACTACATGAAATAGTATCGAAATTTTGGTAAAAATTAATATATTTACGTAATATCAAACTACATGAAAAAGGTGAAAAAAGTCACTATTTAACCATATTTGAGGATTTTGACTTCAAATCATAGAGCGAGGTTTCGTATTATTTAGATCCAAGAAAAGACATATGACAATGTTGTTTCCAATATAAATGAAAAAAAAAACAATGTGTTTTCATTAGAATTAACTAAAATATTCCTGATTTTCCGTCTATATTACCGATGGAAGATGTATACGTAAAACCGCTCTAATCCGGTTGAAACGTCGATATATGCAATAAACACCGAACTTCTCCCCCTTTTCAATATCCTACTCAGTATTTTAACGAGATACATATGGTTGATTGAAAATGAAGTATTTAAGGTTAATTTCTAATCAATTGTGTGTTTGCATCATTTTTATCGTATATTTAATGAATTAATACCCATAGACTGAAAATTCACAAAAACGTGGAAAAACGGCAAAATATTGCCTAATTCGATGATATTTTGTTTAAATCACATAAAGAAAAACGTATAAATATTGCTAAATTCGATGATTTTTTGTACGAAACAAAATGCAAGAAAACTTGCTTAAAATGCAATATTATGCGACATTCTGAGATTTGATAGCCAAATCACATATCGTGATACTAAATGAAATAGTATCGAAATATTGGTATAAATGAATATATCTACGTAATATCAAACTACATGAAAAACGTGAAAAAAGTCACTATTTAACCATACTTGAGGATTTTAACTTCAAATCATAGAGCGAGGTTTCGTATTATTTAGATCCAAGAAAAGACATATGACAATGTTGTTTCCAATACAAATGATAAAAAACAATGTGTTTTCATTAGAATTAACTAAAATGTTCCTGATTTTTCGTTTATGTTACCGATGGAAGATGGACACGAAAACCGCTCTAATCCGGCTGAAACGTCGATATATGCAATAAAAATCGAACTTCTCCCATTTTCAATATCCTACTCAGTATTTTTACGAGAAAAAAATGGTTGATTGAAAATGAAGCATTTAAGGTTACTTTCTAATCAATTATTTGTTTGCATCATTTTTACCGTATATTTATTGAATTATTACCTATAAACTGAAAATTCACAAAAACGTGGAAAAACGGCAAAATATTGCCTAATTCGATGATATTTTGTTTAAATCACATAGAGGAAAAGGGGATGATAAACGTCAAAATATTGCTAAATTTGATGATTTTTCGTACGAAACAAAATGCAAGAAAACTTTCTTAAAATGCAATACTATTCGAAATTCTGAGATTTGAAGGCCAAATCACAGATCGTGATACTACATGAAATAGTATCGAAATTTTGGTAAAAATGAATATATTTACGTAATATCAAACTACATGAAAAAATGAAAAAAGTCACTATTTAACCATATTTGAGGATTTTAACTTCAAATCATAGAGCGAGGTTTCGTATTATTTAGATCCAAGAAAAGACATATGACAATGTTGTTTCCAATACAAATGATAAAAAACAATGTGTTTTCATTAGAATTAACTAAAATATTCCTGATTTTCCGTCTATATTACCGATGGAAGATGTACACGTAAAACCGCTCTAATCCGGTTGAAACGTCGATATATGCAATAAAAACCGAACTTCTCCCCCTTTTCAATATCCTACTCAGTATTTTAACGAGATACATATGGTTGATTGAAAATGAAGTATTTAAGGTTAATTTCTAATCAATTGTGTGTTTGCATCATTTTTATCGTATATATAATGAATTAATACCCATAAACTGAAAATTCACAAAAACGTGGAAAAACGGCAAAATATTGCCTAATTCGATGATATTTTGTTTAAATCACAGAGGAAAAGGGGATGATAAACGTCAAAATATTGCTAAATTCGATGATTTTTCGTACGAAACAAAATGCAAGAAAACTTGCATTGTGTTTTTATCGTTTGTATTGGAAACAACATTGTCATATGTCTTTTCTTGGATCTAAATAATACGAAACCTCGCTCTATGATTTGAAGTTAAAATCCTCAAATATGGTTAAATAGTGACTTTTTTCACGTTTTTCATGTAGTTTGATATTACGTAGATATATTCATTTATACCAATATTTCGATACTATTTCATTTAGTATCACGATATGTGATTTGGCTATCAAATCTCAGAATGTCGCATAATATTGCATTTTAAGCAAGTTTTCTTGCATTTTGTTTCGTACAAAAAATCATCGAATTTAGCAATATTTATACGTTTTTCTTTAGGTGATTTAAACAAAATATCATCGAATTAGGCAATATTTTGCCGTTTTTCCACGTTTTTGTGAATTTTCAGTCTATGGGTATTAATTCATTAAATATACGATAAAAATGATGCAAATACACAATTGATTAGAAATTAACCTTAAATACTTCATTTTCAATCAACCATATGTATCTCGTTAAAATACTGAGTAGGATATTGAAAAGGGGGAGAAGTTCGGTGTTTATTGCATATATCGACGTTTCAACCGGATTAGAGCGGTTTTACGTATACATCTTCCATCGGTAATATAGACGGAAAATCAGGAATATTTTAGTTAATTCTAATGAAAACACATTGTTTTTTTTCATTTATATTGGAAACAACATTGTCATATGTCTTTTC
This sequence comes from Procambarus clarkii, assembly GCF_040958095.1. Taxonomy (NCBI): domain Eukaryota; kingdom Metazoa; phylum Arthropoda; class Malacostraca; order Decapoda; family Cambaridae; genus Procambarus; species Procambarus clarkii. The sequence continues at coordinate 1,010,887 of NC_091158.1, forward strand.
TTGGATCAAAATAATACGAAACCTCGCTCTATGATTTGAAGTCAAAATCCTCAAATATGGTTAAATAGTGACTTTTTTCACCTTTTTCATGTAGTTTGATATTACGTAAATATATTCATTTTTACCAAAATTTCGATACTATTTCATGTAGTATCACGATATGGGATTTGGCCTTCAAATCTCAGAATTTCGAATAATATTGCATTTTAAGAAAGTTTTCTTGCATTTTGTTTCGTACGAAAAACCATCAAATTTAGCAATATTTTGACGTTTATCATCCCCTTTTCGTCTATGTGATTTAAACAAAATATCATTGAATTAGGCAATATTTTGCCGTTTTTCCACGTTTTTGTGAATTTTCAGTTTATAGGTATTAATTCAATAAATATACGATAAAAATGATGCAAACACATAATTGATTAGAAAGTAACCTTAAATGCTTCATTTTCAATCAACCATTTTTTTCTCGTAAAAATACTGAGTAGGATATTGAAAATGGAAGAAGTTCGATTTTTATTGCATATATCGACGTTTCAGCCGGATTAGAGCGGTTTTCGTGTCCATCTTCCATCGGTAATATAAACGAAAAATCAGGAACATTTTAGTTAATTCTAATGAAAACACATTGATTTTTATCGTTTGTATTCGAAACAACATTGTCATATGTCTTTTCTTGGATCTAAATAATACGAAACCTCGCTCTATGATTTGAAGTTAAAAATCCTCAAATATGGTTAAATAGTGACTTTTTTCACGTTTTTCATGTAGTTTGATATTACGTAAATATATTCATTATTTACCAATATTTTGATACTATTTAATGTAGTATCACGATATATGATTTGGCCTTCACATCTCAGAATTTCGCATAATATTGCATTTTAAGCAAGTTTTCTGCATTTTGTTTCGTACGAAAAATCATCGAATTTAGCAATATTTTGACGTTTATCATCCCCTTTTCCTCTATGTGAGTTAAAAAAATATCATCGAATTAGGCAACATTTTGCCGTTTTTCCACGTTTTTGTGAATTTTCAGTCTATGAGTATTAATTCACTATATATACGATAAAAATGATGCAAACACATAATTGATTAGATAATAACCTTAAATACTTCATTTCCAATCAACTATTTGTTTCTCGTTAAAATACTGAGTAAGATATATAAAAGGGGAGAAGTTCTGTTTTTATTGCATATATCGACGTTTCAGCCGGAATAGAGCGGTTTTCGTTTACAGTATCACGATATATGATTTGGCCTTCACATCTCAGAATTTCGCATAATATTGCATTTTAAGCAAGTTTTCTTGCATTTTGTTTCGTACGAAAAATCATCGAATTTAGCAATATTTTGACGTTTATCATCCCCTTTTCCTCTGTGATTTAAACAAAATATCATCGAATTAGGCAATATTTTGCCGTTTTTCCACGTTTTTGTGAATTTTCAGTTTATGGGTATTAATTCATTATATATACGATAAAAATGATGCAAACACATAATTGATTAGATAATAACCTTAAATACTTCATTTTCAATCAACTATTTGTTTCTCGTTAAAATACTGAGTAAGATATATAAAAGGGGAGAAGTTCTGTTTTTATTGCATATATCGACGTTTCAGCCGGAATAGAGCGGGTTTTCGTGTACATCTTCCATCGGTAATATAGACGGAAAATCAGGAACATTTTAGTTAATTCTAATGAAAACACATTGTTTTTTAACATTTGTATTGGAAACAACATTGTCATATGTCTTTTCTTGGATCTAAATAATACGAAACCTCACTCTGTGATTTGAAGTTAAAATCCTCAAGTATGGTTAAAGAGTGACTTTTTTCATGTTTTTCATGTAGTTTGATATTACGTAAATATATTCATTTATACCAATATTTCGATACTATTTCATGTAGTATGACGATATGTGATTTGGCCATCAAATCTCAGAATTTCGCATAAAATTGCATTTTAAGCAAGTTTTCTTGCATTTTGTTTCGTACGAAAAATCATCGAATTTACCAATATTTAAACGTTCATCATCCCATTTTCCTCTATGTGAGTTAAACAAAATATCATCGAATTAGGCAACATTTTGCCGTTTTTCCACGTTTTTGTGAATTTTCAGTTTATGAGTATTAATTCATTATATATACGATAAAAATGATGCAAGCACATAATTGATTAGATAATAACCTTAAATACTTCATTTTCAATCAACTATTTGTTACTCGTTAAAATACCGAGTAAGATATATAGAAGGGGAGAAGTTCTGTTTTTATTGCATATATCGACGTTTCAGCCGGAATAGAGCGGTTTTCGTGTACATCTTCCATCGGTAATATAGACGGAAAATCAGGAATATTTTAGTTAATTCTAATGAAAACACATTGTTTTTTATCATTTGTATTGGAAACAACATTGTCATATGTCTTTTCTTGGATCTAAATAATACGAAACCTCGCTCTATGATTTGAAGTTAAAATCCTCAAGTATGGTTAAATAGTGACTTTTTTCACGTTTTTCATGTAGTTTGATATTACGTAAATATATTCATTTTTACCAATATTTTGATACTATTTTATGTAGTATCACGATATGTGATTTGGCTATCAAATCTCAGAATGTCGCATAACATTGCATTTTAATCAAGTTTTCTTGCATTTTGTTTCGTACAAAAAATCATCGAATTTAACAATATTTATACGTTTTTCTTTAGGTGATTTAAACAAAATATCATCGAATTAGGCAATATTTTGCCGTTTTTCCACGTTTTTGTGAATTTTCAGTCTATGGGTATTAATTCATTAAATATACGATAAAAATGATGCAAACACACAATTGATTAGAAATTAACCTTAAATACTTCATTTTCAATCAACCATATGTATCTCGTTTAAATACTGAGCAGGTTATTGAAAATGGGGAGAAGTTCGGTTTTTATTGCATATATCGACGTTTCAACCGGATTAGAGCGGTTTTACGTGTACATCTTCCATCGGTAATATAGACGGAAAATCAGGAATATTTTAGTTAATTCTAATGAAAACACATTGTTTTTTATCATTTGTATTGGAAACAACATTGTCATATGTCTTTACTTGGATCTAAATAATACGAAACCTCGCTCTATGATTTTAAGTTAAAATCCTCAAATATGGTTAAATAGTGACTTTTTCACGTTTTTCATGTAGTTTGATATTACGTAAATATATTCATTTTTACCAATATTTTGATACTATTTTATGTAGTATCACGATACATGATTTGCCCTTCACATCTCAGAATTTCGCATAATATTGCATTTTAAGCAAGTTTTCTTGCATTTTGTTTCGTACGAAAAATCATCGAATTTAGCAATATTTTGACGTTTATCATCCCCTTTTCTTCTGTGATTTAAACAAAATATCATCGAATTAGGCAATATTTTGCTGTTTTTCCACGTTTTTGTGAATTTTCAGTTTATGGGTATTAATTCATTATATATACGATAAAAATGATGCAACACATAATTGATTAGATAATAACCTTAAATACTTCATTTTCAATCAACTATTTGTTACTCGTTAAAATACCGAGTAAGATATATAGAAGGGGAGAAGTTCTGTTTTTATTGCATATATCGACGTTTCAGCCAGAATAGAGCGGTTTTCGTGTACATCTTCCATCGGTAATATAGACGGAAAATCAGGAATATTTTAGTTAATTCTAATGAAAACACATTGTTTTTTATCATTTGTATTGGAAACAACATTGTCATATGTCTTTTCTTAGATCTAAATAATACGAAACCTCGCTCTATGATTTGAAGTTAAAATCCTCAAATATGGTTAAATAGTGACTTTTTTCACATTTTTCATGTAGTTTGATATTACGTAAATATATTCATTTTTACCAAAATTTCGATACTATTTCATGTAGTATCACGATATGGGATTTGGCCTTCAAATCTCAGAATTTCGAATAATATTGCATTTTAAGAAAGTTTTCTTGCATTTTGTTTCGTACGAAAAATCATCAAATTTAGCAATATTTTGACGTTTATCATCCCCTTTTCCTCTATGTGATTTAAACAAAATATCATCGAATTAGGCAATATTTTGCCGTTTTTCCACGTTTTTGTGAATTTTCAGTTTATAGGTATTAATTCAATAAATATACGATAAAAATGATGAAAACATATAATTGATTAGAAAGTAACCTTAAATGATTCATTTTCAATCAACCATTTTTTTCTCGTAAAAATACTGAGTAGGATATTGAAAATGGAAGAAGTTCGATTTTTATTGCATATATCGACGTTTCAGCCGGATTAGAGCGGTTTTCGTGTCCATCTTCCATCGGTAATATAAACGAAAAATCAGGAACATTTTAGTTAATTCTAATGAAAACACATTGTTTTTTATCGTTTGTATTGGAAACAACATTGTCATATGTCTTTTCTTGGATCTAAATAATACGAAACCTCGCTCTATGATTTGAAGTTAAAAATCCTCAAATATGGTTAAATAGTGACTTTTTTCACGTTTTTCATGTAGTTTGATATTACGTAAATATATTCATTATTTACCAATATTTTGATACTATTTTATATAGTATCACGATATATGATTTGGCCTTCACATCTCAGAATTTCAAATAGTATTGCATTTTAAGAAAGTTTTCTTGTATTTTGTTTCGTACGAAAAATCATCAAATTTAGCAATATTTTGACGTTTATCATCCCCTTTTCCTCTATGTGATTTAAACAAAATATCATCGAATTAGGCAATATTTTGCCGTTTTTTTACGTTTTTGTGAATTTTCAGTTTATGGGTATTAATTCATTATATATACGATAAAAATGATGCAAACACATAATTGATTAGATAATAACCTTAAATACTTCATTTTCAATCAACTATTTGTTTCTCGTTAAAATACTGAGTAAGATATATTAAAGGGGAGAAGTTCTGTTTTTATTGCATATATCGACGTTTCAGCCGGAATAGAGCGGTTTTCGTGTACATCTTCCATCGGTAATATAGACGGAAAATCAGGAACATTTTAGTTAATTCTAATGAAAACACATTGTTTTTTATCATTTGTATTGGAAACAACATTGTCATATGTCTTTACTTGGATCTAAATAATACGAAACCTCACTCTATGATTTGAAGTTAAAATCCTCAAGTATGGTTAAATAGTGAATTTTTTCACGTTTTTCATGTAGTTTGATATTACGTAAATATATTCATTTATACCAATATTTCGATACTATTTCATGTAGTATGACGGTATGTGATTTGGCCTTCAAATCTCAGAATTTCGCATAAAATTGCATTTTAAGCAAGTTTTCTTGCATTTTCTTTCGTACGAAAAATCATCGAATTTAGCAATATTTTGACGTTTATCATCCCCTTTTCCTCTATGTGAGTTAAACAAAATATCATCGAATTAGGCAACATTTTGCCGTTTTTCCACGTTTTTGTGAATTTTCAGTCTATGAGTATTAATTCATTATATATACGATAAAAATGATGCAAACACATAATTGATTAGATAATAACCTTAAATACTTCATTTTCAATCAACTATTTGTTTCTCGTTAAAATACTGAGTAAGATATATTAAATTGGAGAACATCTGTTTTTATTGCATATATCGACGTTTCAGCCGGAATAGAGCGGTTTTCGTGTCCATCTTCCATCGGTAATATAGACGGAAAATCAGGAACATTTTAGTTAATTTTAATGAAAACACATTGTTTTTTATCATTTTTATCATATTGGAAACAACATTGTCATATGTCTTTTCTTGGATCTAAATAATACGAAACCTCGCTCTATGATTTGAAGTTAAAATCCTCAAGTATGGTTAAATAGTGACTTTTTTCACGTTTTTCATGTAGTTTGATATTACGTAAATATATTCATTTTTACCAATACTTTGATACTATTTTATGTAGTATCACGATATGTGATTTGGCTATCAAATCTCAGAATGTCGCATAATATTGCATTTCAAGCAAGTTTTCTTGCATTTTGTTTCGTACGAAAAATCATCGAATTTAGCAATATTTATACGTTTTTCTTTATGTGATTTAAAAAAATATCATCGAATTAGGCAATATTTTGCCGTTTTTCCACGTTTTTGTGAATTTTCAGTCTATGGGTATTAATTCATTAAATATACGATAAAAATGATGCAAACACACAAGTGATTAGAAATTAACCTTAAATACTTCATTTTCAATCAACCATATGAATCTCGTTAAAATACTGAGTAGGATATTGAAAAGGGGGAGAAGTTCGGTTTTTATTGCATATATCGACGTTTCAACTGGATTAGAGCGGTTTTACGTGTACATCTTCCATCGGTAATATAGACGGAAAATCAGGAATATTTTAGTTAATTCTAATGAAAACACATTGTTTTTTTATCATTTGTATTGGAAACAACATTGTCATATGTCTTTTCTTGGATCTAAATAATACGAAACCTCGCTCTATGATTTGAAGTTAAACTCCTCAAATATGGTTAAATAGTGACTTTTTTCACCGTTTTTCATGTAGTTTGATATTACGTAAATATATTCATTTTTACCAATATTTTGATACTATTTCATGTAGTATCACGATATGGGATTTGGCCTTCAAATCTCAGAATTTCGAATAATATTGCATTTTAAGAAAGTTTTCTTGCATTTTGTTTCGTACGAAAAATCATCAAATTTAGCAATATTTTGACGTTTATCATCCCCTTTTCCTCTATGTGATTTAAACAAAATATCATCGAATTAGGCAATATTTTGCCGTTTTTCCACGTTTTTGTGAATTTTCAGTTTATAGGTATTAATTCAATAAATATACGATAAAAATGATGCAAACATATAATTGATTAGAAAGTAACCTTAAATGATTCATTTTCAATCAACCATTTTTTTCTCGTAAAAATACTGAGTAGGATATTGAAAATGGAAGAAGTTCGATTTTTATTCCATATATCGACGTTTCAGCCGGATTAGAGCGGTTTTCGTGTCCATCTTCCATCGGTAATATAAACGAAAAATCAGGAACATTTTAGTTAATTCTAATGAAAACACATTGATTTTTATCGTTTGTATTGGAAACAACATTGTCATATGTCTTTTCTTGGATCTAAATAATACGAAACCTCGCTCTATGATTTGAAGTTAAAAATCCTCAAATATGGTTAAATAGTGACTTTTTTCACGTTTTTCATGTAGTTTGATATTACGTAAATATATTCATTATTTACCAATATTTTGATACTATTTTATATAGTATCACGATATATGATTTGGCCTTCACATCTCAGAATTTCGAAATAGTATTGCATTTTAAGAAAGTTTTCTTGTATTTTGTTTCGTACGAAAAATCATCAAATTTAGCAATATTTTGACAGTTTATCATCCCCTTTTCCTCTATGTGATTTAAACAAAATATCATCGAATTAGGCAATATTTTGCCGTTTTTTTACGTTTTTGTGAATTTTCAGTTTATGGGTATTAATTCATTATATATACGATAAAAATGATGCAAACACATAATTGATTAGATAATAACCTTAAATACTTCATTTTCAATCAACCATATGTATCTCGTTAAAATACTGAGCAGGATATTGAAAAGGGGGAGAAGTTCGGTTTTTACTGCATATATCGACGTTTCAACCGGATTAGAGCGGTTTTACGTGTACATCTTCCATCGGTAATATAGACGGAAAATCAGGAATATTTTAGTTAATTCTAATGAAAACACATTGTTTTTTATCATTTGTATTGGAAACAACATTGTCATATGTCTTTACTTGGATCTAAATAATACGAAACCTCGCTCTATGATTTGAAGTTAAAATCCTCAAATATGGTTAAATAGTGACCTTTTTCACGTTTTTCATGTAGTTTGATATTACGTAAATATATTCATTTATACCAATATTTCGATACTATTTCATGTAGTATCACGATATAGTGATTTGGCCTTCAAAGTCTCAGAATTTCGCATAATATTGCATTTTAAGCAAGTTTTCTTGCATTTTGTTTCGTACGAAAAATCATCGAATTTAGCAATATTTTGACGTTTATCATCCCCTTTTCCTCTATGTGATTTAAACAAAATATCATCGAATTAGGCAATATTTTGCCGTTTTTCCACGTTTTTGTGAATTTTCAGTTTATGAGTATTAATTCATTATATATACGATAAAAATGATGCAAACACATAATTGATTAGATAATAACCTTAAATACTTCATTTTCAATCAACTATTTGTTACTCGTTAAAATACTGAGTAAGATATATAAAAGGGGAGAAGTTCTGTTTTTATTGCATATATCGACGTTTCAGCCGGAATAGAGCGGTTTTCGTGTACATCTTCCATCGGTAATATAGACGGAAAATCAGGAACATTTTAGTTAATTCTAATGAAAACACATTGTTTTTTAATCATTTGTATTGGAAACAACATTGTCATATGTCTTTTACTTGGATCTAAATAATACGAAACCTCACTCTATGATTTGAAGTTAGAATCCTCAAGTATGGTTAAATAGTGACTTTTTTCACTGTTTTTCATGTAGTTTGATATTACGTAAATATATTCATTTATACCAATATTTCGATACTATTTCATGTAGTATGACGATATGTGATTTGGCCCTTCACATCTCAGAATTTCGCATAAAATTGCATTTTAAGCAAGTTTTCTTGCATTTTGTTTCGTACGAAAAATCATCGAATTTAGCAATATTTTGACGTTTATCATCCCCTTTTCCTCTATGTGAGTTAAACAAAATATCATCGAATTAGGCAACATTTTGCCGTTTTTCCACGTTTTTGTGAATTTTCAGTTTATGAGTATTAATTCATTATACATACGACAAAAATGATGCAAGCACATAATTGATTAGATAATAACCTTAAATACTTCATTTTCAATCAACTATTTGTTACTCGTTAAAATACCGAGTAAGATATATAGAAGGGGAGAAGTTCTGTTTTTATTGCATATATCGACGTTTCAGCCGGAATAGAGCGGTTTTCGTGTACATCTTCCATCGGTAATATAGACGGAAAATCAGGAACATTTTAGTTAATTCTAATGAAAACACATTGTTTTTTATCATTTGTATTGGAAACAACATTGTCATATGTCTTTTCTTGGATCTAAATAATACGAAACCTCACTCTATGATTTGAAGTTAAAATCCTCAATTATGGTTAAATAGTGAATTTTTTCACTGTTTTTCATGTAGTTTGATATTACGTAAATATATTCATTTATACCAATATTTCGATACTATTTCATGTAGTATGACGGTATGTGATTTGGCCTTCAAATCTCAGAATTTCGCATAAAATTGCATTTTAAGCAAGTTTTCTTGCATTTCGTTTCGTACGAAAAATCATCGAATTTAGCAATATTTTGACGTTTATCATCCCCTTTTCCTCTATGTGAATTAAACAAAATATAATCGAATTAGGCAACATTTTGCCGTTTTTCCACGTTTTTGTGAATTTTCAGTCCTATGAGTATTAATTCATTATATATACGATAAAAATGATGCAAACACATAATTGATTAGATAATAACCTTAAATACTTCATTTTCAATCAACTATTTGTTTCTCGTTAAAATACTGAGTAAGATATATAAAAGGGGAGAAGTTCTGTTTTTATTGCATATATCGACGTTTCAGCCGGAATAGAGCGGTTTTCGTGTCCATCTTCCATCGGTAATATAGACGGAAAATCAGGAACATTTTAGTTAATTTTAATGAAAACACATTGTTTTTTATCATTTTTATCATATTGGAAACAACATTGTCATATGTCTTTTCTTGGATCTAAATAATACGAAACCTCGCTCTATGATTTGAAGTTAAAATCCTCAAGTATGTTTAAATAGTGACTTTTTTCACGTTTTTCATGTAGTTTGATATTACGTAAATATATTCATTTTTACAAATATTTTGATACTATTTTATGTAGTATCACGATATGTGATTTGGCTATCAAATCTCAGAATGTCGCATAATATTGCATTTCAAGCAAGTTTTCTTGCATTTTGTTTCGTACAAAAAATCATCGAATTTAGCAATATTTATACGTTTTTCTTTATGTGATTTAAAAAAATATCATCGAATTAGGCAATATTTTGCCGTTTTTCCACGTTTTTGTGAATTTTCAGTCTATGGGTATTAATTCATTAAATATACGATAAAAATGATGCAAACACACAATTGATTAGAAATTAACCTTAAATACTTCATTTTCAATCAACCATATGTATCTCGTTAAAATACTGAGTAGGATATTGAAAAGGGGGAGAAGTTCGGTGTTTATTACATATATCGACGTTTCAACCGGATTAGAGCGGTTTTACGTATACATCTTCCATCGGTAATATAGACGGAAAATCAGGAATATTTTAGTTAATTCTAATGAAAACACATTGTTTTTTATCATTTGTATTGGAAACAACATTGTCATATGTCTTTACTTGGATCTAAATAATACGAAACCTCGCTCTATGATTTGAAGTTAAAATCCTCAAATATGGTTAAATAGTGACTTTTTCACGTTTTTCATGTAGTTTGATATTACGTAAATATATTCATTTTTACCAATATTTTGATACTATTTTATGTAGTATCACGATACATGATTTGCCCTTCACATCTCAGAATTTCGCATAATATTGCATTTTAAGCAAGTTTTCTTGCATTTTGTTTCGTACGAAAAATCATCGAATTTAGCAATATTTTGACGTTTATCATCCCCTTTTCCTCTGTGATTTAAACAAAATATCATCGAATTAGGCAATATTTTGCCGTTTTTCCACGTTTTTGTGAATTTTCAGTTTATGGGTATTAATTCATTATATATACGATAAAAATGATGCAAACACATAATTGATTAGATAATAACCTTAAATACTTCATTTTCAATCAACTATTTGTTACTCGGTTAAATACCGAGTAAGATATATAGAAGGGGAGAAGTTCTGTTTTTATTGCATATATCGACGTTTCAGCCGGAATAGAGCGGTTTTCGTGTACATCTTCCATCGGTAATATAGACGGAAAATCAGGAATATTTTAGTTAATTCTAATGAAAACACATTGTTTTTTATCATTTGTATTGGAAACAACATTGTCATATGTCTTTTCTTAGATCTAAATAATACGAAACCTCGCTCTATGATTTGAAGTTAAAATCCTCAAGTATGTTTAAATAGTGACTTTTTTCACGTTTTTCATGTAGTTTGATATTACGTAAATATATTCATTTTTACCAATATTTCGATACTATTTTATGTAGTATCACGATATGTGATTTGGCTATCAAATCTCAGAATGTCGCATAATATTGCATTTTAAGCAAGTTTTCTTGCATTTTGTTTCGTACAAAAAATCATCGAATTTAGCAATATTTATACTTTTTTCTTTAGGTGATTTAAACAAAATATCATCGAATTAGGCAATATTTTGCCGTTTTTCCACGTTTTTGTGAATTTTCAGTCTATGGGTATTAATTCATTAAATATACGATAAAAATGATGCAAACACACAATTGATTAGAAATTAACCTTAAATACTTCATTTTCAATCAACCATATGTATCTCGTTAAAATACTGAGTAGGATATTGAAAAGGGGGAGAAGTTCGGTGTTTATTGCATATATCGACGTTTCAACCGGATTAGAGCGGTTTTACGTATACATCTTCCATCGGTAATATAGACGGAAAATCAGGAATATTTTAGTTAATTCTAATGAAAACACATTGTTTTTTTTCATTTATATTGGAAACAACATTGTCTTATGTCTTTTCTTGGATCTAAATAATACGAAACCTCGCTCTATGATTTGAAGTCAAAATCCTCAAATATGGTTAAATAGTGACTTTTTTCACCTTTTTCATGTAGTTTGATATTACGTAAATATATTCATTTTTACCAAAATTTCGATACTATTTCATGTAGTATCACGATATGGGATTTGGCCTTCAAATCTCAGAATTTCGAATAATATTGCATTTTAAGAAAGTTTTCTTGCATTTTGTTTCGTACGAAAAATCATCAAATTTAGCAATATTTTGACGTTTATCATCCCCTTTTCCTCTATGTGATTTAAACAAAATATCATCGAATTAGGCAATATTTTGCCGTTTTTCCACGTTTTTGTGAATTTTCAGTTTATAGGTATTAATTCAATAAATATACGATAAAAATGATGCAAACACATAATTGATTAGAAAGTAACCTTAAATGCTTCATTTTCAATCAACCATTTTTTTCTCGTAAAAATACTGAGTAGGATATTGAAAATGGAAGAAGTTCGATTTTTATTGCATATATCGACGTTTCAGCCGGATTAGAGCGGTTTTCGTGTCCATCTTCCATCGGTAATATAAACGAAAAATCAGGAACATTTTAGTTAATTCTAATGAAAACACATTGCTTTTTATCGTTTGTATTGGAAACAACATTGTCATATGTCTTTTCTTGGATCTAAATAATACGAAACCTCGCTCTATGATTTGAAGTTAAAAATCCTCAAATATGGTTAAATAGTGACTTTTTTCACGTTTTTCATGTAGTTTGATATTACGTAAATATATTCATTATTTACCAATATTTTGATACTATTTTTTGTAGTATCACGATATATGATTTGGCCTTCACATCTCAGAATTTCGAATAGTATTGCATTTTAAGAAAGTTTTCTTGTATTTTGTTTCGTACGAAAAATCATCAAATTTAGCAATATTTTGACATTTATCATCCCCTTTTCCTCTATGTGATTTAAACAAAATATCATCGAATTAGGCAATATTTTGCCGTTTTTTTACGTTTTTGTGAATTTTCAGTTTATGGGTATTAATTCATTATATATACGATAAAAATGATGCAAACACATAATTGATTAGATAATAACCTTAAATACTTCATTTTCAATCAACCATATGTATCTCGTTAAAATACTGAGCAGGATATTGAAAAGGGGGAGAAGTTCGGTTTTTACTGCATATATCGACGTTTCAACCGGATTAGAGCGGTTTTACGCGTACATCTTCCATCGGTAATATGGACGGAAAATCAGGAATATTTTAGTTAATTCTAATGAAAACACATTGTTTTTTATCATTTGTATTGGAAACAACATTGTCATATGTCTTTACTTGGATCTAAATAATACGAAACCTCGCTCTATGATTTGAAGTTAAAATCCTCAAATATGGTTAAATAGTGACCTTTTCACGTTTTTCATGTAGTTTGATATTACGTAAATATATTTATTTTTACCAATATTTTGATACTATTTTATGTAGTATCACGATATATGATTTGGTCTTCACGTCTCAGAATTTCGCATAATATTGCATTTTAAGCAAGTTTTCTTGCATTTTGTTTCGTACGAAAAATCATCGAATTTAGCAATATTTTGACGTTTATCATCCCCTTTTCCTCTGTGATTTAAACAAAATATCATCGAATTAGGCAATATTTTGCCGTTTTTCCACGTTTTTGTGAATTTTCAGTTTATGGGTATTAATTCATTATATATACGATAAAAATGATGCAAACACATAATTGATTAGATAATAACCTTAAATACTTCATTTTCAATCAACTATTTGTTTCTCGTTAAATTACTGAGTAAGATATATAAAAGGGGAGAAGTTCTGTTTTTATTGCATATATCGACGTTTCAGCCGGAATAGAGCGGGTTTTCGTGTACATCTTCCATCGGTAATATAGACGGAAAATCAGGAACATTTTAGTTAATTCTAATGAAAACACATTGTTTTTTAACATTTGTATTGGAAACAACATTGTCATATGTCTTTTCTTGGATCTAAATAATACGAAACCTCACTCTATGATTTGAAGTTAGAATCCTCAAGTATGGTTAAATAGTGACTTTTTTCATGTTTTTCATGTAGTTTGATATTACGTAAATATATTCATTTATACCAATATTTCGATACTATTTCATGTAGTATGACGATATGTGATTTGGCCTTCAAATCTCAGAATTTCGCATAAAATTGCATTTTAAGCAAGTTTTCTTGCATTTTGTTTCGTACGAAAAATCATCGAATTTAGCAATATTTTGACGTTTATCATCCCCTTTTCCTCTATGTGAGTTAAACAAAATATCATCGAATTAGGCAACATTTTGCCGTTTTTCCACGTTTTTGTGAATTTTCAGTTTATGAGTATTAATTCATTATACATACGACAAAAATGATGCAAGCACATAATTGATTAGATAATAACCTTAAATACTTCATTTTCAATCAACTATTTGTTACTCGTTAAAATACCGAGTAAGATATATAGAAGGGGAGAAGTTCTGTTTTTATTGCATATATCGACGTTTCAGCCGGAATAGAGCGGTTTTCGTGTACATCTTCCATCGGTAATATAGACGGAAAATCAGGAACATTTTAGTTAATTCTAATGAAAACACATTGTTTTTTATCATTTGTATTGGAAACAACATTGTCATATGTCTTTTCTTGGATCTAAATAATACGAAACCTCACTCTATGATTTGAAGTTAAAATCCTCAATTATGGTTAAATAGTGAATTTTTTCACGTTTTTCATGTAGTTTGATATTACGTAAATATATTCATTTATACCAATATTTCGATACTATTTCATGTAGTATGACGGTATGTGATTTGGCCTTCAAATCTCAGAATTTCGCATAAAATTGCATTTTAAGCAAGTTTTCTTGCATTTCGTTTCGTACGAAAAATCATCGAATTTAGCAATATTTTGACGTTTATCATCCCCTTTTCCTCTATGTGAATTAAACAAAATATAATCGAATTAGGCAACATTTTGCCGTTTTTCCACGTTTTTGTGAATTTTCAGTCTATGAGTATTAATTCATTATATATACGATAAAAATGATGCAAACACATAATTGATTAGATAATAACCTTAAATACTTCATTTTCAATCAACTATTTGTTTCTCGTTAAAATACTGAGTAAGATATATAAAAGGGGAGAAGTTCTGTTTTTATTGCATATATCGACGTTTCAGCCGGAATAGAGCGGTTTTCGTGTCCATCTTCCATCGGTAATATAGACGGAAAATCAGGAACATTTTAGTTAATTTTAATGAAAACACATTGTTTTTTATCATTTTTATCATATTGGAAACAACATTGTCATATGTCTTTTCTTGGATCTAAATAATACGAAACCTCGCTCTATGATTTGAAGTTAAAATCCTCAAGTATGTTTAAATAGTGACTTTTTTCACGTTTTTCATGTAGTTTGATATTACGTAAATATATTCATTTTTACAAATATTTTGATACTATTTTATGTAGTATCACGATATGTGATTTGGCTATCAAATCTCAGAATGTCGCATAATATTGCATTTCAAGCAAGTTTTCTTGCATTTTGTTTCGTACAAAAAATCATCGAATTTAGCAATATTTATACGTTTTTCTTTATGTGATTTAAAAAAATATCATCGAATTAGGCAATATTTTGCCGTTTTTCCACGTTTTTGTGAATTTTCAGTCTATGGGTATTAATTCATTAAATATACGATAAAAATGATGCAAACACACAATTGATTAGAAATTAACCTTAAATACTTCATTTTCAATCAACCATATGTATCTCGTTAAAATACTGAGTAGGATATTGAAAAGGGGGAGAAGTTCGGTGTTTATTACATATATCGACGTTTCAACCGGATTAGAGCGGTTTTACGTATACATCTTCCATCGGTAATATAGACGGAAAATCAGGAATATTTTAGTTAATTCTAATGAAAACACATTGTTTTTTATCATTTGTATTGGAAACAACATTGTCATATGTCTTTACTTGGATCTAAATAATACGAAACCTCGCTCTATGATTTGAAGTTAAAATCCTCAAATATGGTTAAATAGTGACTTTTTCACGTTTTTCATGTAGTTTGATATTACGTAAATATATTCATTTTTACCAATATTTTGATACTATTTTATGTAGTATCACGATACATGATTTGCCCTTCACATCTCAGAATTTCGCATAATATTGCATTTTAAGCAAGTTTTCTTGCATTTTGTTTCGTACGAAAAATCATCGAATTTAGCAATATTTTGACGTTTATCATCCCCTTTTCCTCTGTGATTTAAACAAAATATCATCGAATTAGGCAATATTTTGCCGTTTTTCCACGTTTTTGTGAATTTTCAGTTTATGGGTATTAATTCATTATATATACGATAAAAATGATGCAAACACATAATTGATTAGATAATAACCTTAAATACTTCATTTTCAATCAACTATTTGTTACTCGGTTAAATACCGAGTAAGATATATAGAAGGGGAGAAGTTCTGTTTTTATTGCATATATCGACGTTTCAGCCGGAATAGAGCGGTTTTCGTGTACATCTTCCATCGGTAATATAGACGGAAAATCAGGAATATTTTAGTTAATTCTAATGAAAACACATTGTTTTTTATCATTTGTATTGGAAACAACATTGTCATATGTCTTTTCTTAGATCTAAATAATACGAAACCTCGCTCTATGATTTGAAGTTAAAATCCTCAAGTATGTTTAAATAGTGACTTTTTTCACGTTTTTCATGTAGTTTGATATTACGTAAATATATTCATTTTTACCAATATTTCGATACTATTTTATGTAGTATCACGATATGTGATTTGGCTATCAAATCTCAGAATGTCGCATAATATTGCATTTTAAGCAAGTTTTCTTGCATTTTGTTTCGTACAAAAAATCATCGAATTTAGCAATATTTATACTTTTTTCTTTAGGTGATTTAAACAAAATATCATCGAATTAGGCAATATTTTGCCGTTTTTCCACGTTTTTGTGAATTTTCAGTCTATGGGTATTAATTCATTAAATATACGATAAAAATGATGCAAACACACAATTGATTAGAAATTAACCTTAAATACTTCATTTTCAATCAACCATATGTATCTCGTTAAAATACTGAGTAGGATATTGAAAAGGGGGAGAAGTTCGGTGTTTATTGCATATATCGACGTTTCAACCGGATTAGAGCGGTTTTACGTATACATCTTCCATCGGTAATATAGACGGAAAATCAGGAATATTTTAGTTAATTCTAATGAAAACACATTGTTTTTTTTCATTTATATTGGAAACAACATTGTCTTATGTCTTTTCTTGGATCTAAATAATACGAAACCTCGCTCTATGATTTGAAGTCAAAATCCTCAAATATGGTTAAATAGTGACTTTTTTCACCTTTTTCATGTAGTTTGATATTACGTAAATATATTCATTTTTACCAAAATTTCGATACTATTTCATGTAGTATCACGATATGGGATTTGGCCTTCAAATCTCAGAATTTCGAATAATATTGCATTTTAAGAAAGTTTTCTTGCATTTTGTTTCGTACGAAAAATCATCAAATTTAGCAATATTTTGACGTTTATCATCCCCTTTTCCTCTATGTGATTTAAACAAAATATCATCGAATTAGGCAATATTTTGCCGTTTTTCCACGTTTTTGTGAATTTTCAGTTTATAGGTATTAATTCAATAAATATACGATAAAAATGATGCAAACACATAATTGATTAGAAAGTAACCTTAAATGCTTCATTTTCAATCAACCATTTTTTTCTCGTAAAAATACTGAGTAGGATATTGAAAATGGAAGAAGTTCGATTTTTATTGCATATATCGACGTTTCAGCCGGATTAGAGCGGTTTTCGTGTCCATCTTCCATCGGTAATATAAACGAAAAATCAGGAACATTTTAGTTAATTCTAATGAAAACACATTGCTTTTTATCGTTTGTATTGGAAACAACATTGTCATATGTCTTTTCTTGGATCTAAATAATACGAAACCTCGCTCTATGATTTGAAGTTAAAAATCCTCAAATATGGTTAAATAGTGACTTTTTTCACGTTTTTCATGTAGTTTGATATTACGTAAATATATTCATTATTTACCAATATTTTGATACTATTTTTTGTAGTATCACGATATATGATTTGGCCTTCACATCTCAGAATTTCGAATAGTATTGCATTTTAAGAAAGTTTTCTTGTATTTTGTTTCGTACGAAAAATCATCAAATTTAGCAATATTTTGACATTTATCATCCCCTTTTCCTCTATGTGATTTAAACAAAATATCATCGAATTAGGCAATATTTTGCCGTTTTTTTACGTTTTTGTGAATTTTCAGTTTATGGGTATTAATTCATTATATATAC
The DNA here is from genome assembly GCF_040958095.1 of Procambarus clarkii. NCBI lineage: Eukaryota > Metazoa > Arthropoda > Malacostraca > Decapoda > Cambaridae > Procambarus > Procambarus clarkii. The sequence goes on from NC_091158.1 coordinate 1,029,152, forward strand.
GATAAAAATGATGCAAACACATAATTGATTAGATAATAACCTTAAATACTTCATTTTCAATCAACCATATGTATCTCGTTAAAATACTGAGCAGGATATTGAAAAGGGGGAGAAGTTCGGTTTTTACTGCATATATCGACGTTTCAACCGGATTAGAGCGGTTTTACGCGTACATCTTCCATCGGTAATATGGACGGAAAATCAGGAATATTTTAGTTAATTCTAATGAAAACACATTGTTTTTTATCATTTGTATTGGAAACAACATTGTCATATGTCTTTACTTGGATCTAAATAATACGAAACCTCGCTCTATGATTTGAAGTTAAAATCCTCAAATATGGTTAAATAGTGACCTTTTCACGTTTTTCATGTAGTTTGATATTACGTAAATATATTTATTTTTACCAATATTTTGATACTATTTTATGTAGTATCACGATATATGATTTGGTCTTCACGTCTCAGAATTTCGCATAATATTGCATTTTAAGCAAGTTTTCTTGCATTTTGTTTCGTACGAAAAATCATCGAATTTAGCAATATTTTGACGTTTATCATCCCCTTTTCCTCTGTGATTTAAACAAAATATCATCGAATTAGGCAATATTTGCCGTTTTTCCACGTTTTTGTGAATTTTCAGTTTATGGGTATTAATTCATTATATATACGATAAAAATGATGCAAACACATAATTGATTAGATAATAACCTTAAATACTTCATTTTCAATCAACTATTTGTTTCTCGTTAAATTACTGAGTAAGATATATAAAAGGGGAGAAGTTCTGTTTTTATTGCATATATCGACGTTTCAGCCGGAATAGAGCGGGTTTTCGTGTACATCTTCCATCGGTAATATAGACGGAAAATCAGGAACATTTTAGTTAATTCTAATGAAAACACATTGTTTTTTAACATTTGTATTGGAAACAACATTGTCATATGTCTTTTCTTGGATCTAAATAATACGAAACCTCACTCTATGATTTGAAGTTAGAATCCTCAAGTATGGTTAAATAGTGACTTTTTTCATGTTTTTCATGTAGTTTGATATTACGTAAATATATTCATTTATACCAATATTTCGATACTATTTCATGTAGTATGACGATATGTGATTTGGCCTTCAAATCTCAGAATTTCGCATAAAATTGCATTTTAAGCAAGTTTTCTTGCATTTTGTTTCGTACGAAAAATCATCGAATTTAGCAATATTTTGACGTTTATCATCCCCTTTTCCTCTATGTGAGTTAAACAAAATATCATCGAATTAGGCAACATTTTGCCGTTTTTCCACGTTTTTGTGAATTTTCAGTTTATGAGTATTAATTCATTATACATACGACAAAAATGATGCAAGCACATAATTGATTAGATAATAACCTTAAATACTTCATTTTCAATCAACTATTTGTTACTCGTTAAAATACCGAGTAAGATATATAGAAGGGGAGAAGTTCTGTTTTTATTGCATATATCGACGTTTCAGCCGGAATAGAGCGGTTTTCGTGTACATCTTCCATCGGTAATATAGACGGAAAATCAGGAACATTTTAGTTAATTCTAATGAAAACACATTGTTTTTTATCATTTGTATTGGAAACAACATTGTCATATGTCTTTTCTTGGATCTAAATAATACGAAACCTCACTCTATGATTTGAAGTTAAAATCCTCAATTATGGTTAAATAGTGAATTTTTTCACGTTTTTCATGTAGTTTGATATTACGTAAATATATTCATTTATACCAATATTTCGATACTATTTCATGTAGTATGACGGTATGTGATTTGGCCTTCAAATCTCAGAATTTCGCATAAAATTGCATTTTAAGCAAGTTTTCTTGCATTTCGTTTCGTACGAAAAATCATCGAATTTAGCAATATTTTGACGTTTATCATCCCCTTTTCCTCTATGTGAATTAAACAAAATATAATCGAATTAGGCAACATTTTGCCGTTTTTCCACGTTTTTGTGAATTTTCAGTCTATGAGTATTAATTCATTATATATACGATAAAAATGATGCAAACACATAATTGATTAGATAATAACCTTAAATACTTCATTTTCAATCAACTATTTGTTTCTCGTTAAAATACTGAGTAAGATATATAAAAGGGGAGAAGTTCTGTTTTTATTGCATATATCGACGTTTCAGCCGGAATAGAGCGGTTTTCGTGTCCATCTTCCATCGGTAATATAGACGGAAAATCAGGAACATTTTAGTTAATTTTAATGAAAACACATTGTTTTTTATCATTTTTATCATATTGGAAACAACATTGTCATATGTCTTTTCTTGGATCTAAATAATACGAAACCTCGCTCTATGATTTGAAGTTAAAATCCTCAAGTATGTTTAAATAGTGACTTTTTTCACGTTTTTCATGTAGTTTGATATTACGTAAATATATTCATTTTTACAAATATTTTGATACTATTTTATGTAGTATCACGATATGTGATTTGGCTATCAAATCTCAGAATGTCGCATAATATTGCATTTCAAGCAAGTTTTCTTGCATTTTGTTTCGTACAAAAAATCATCGAATTTAGCAATATTTATACGTTTTTCTTTATGTGATTTAAAAAAATATCATCGAATTAGGCAATATTTTGCCGTTTTTCCACGTTTTTGTGAATTTTCAGTCTATGGGTATTAATTCATTAAATATACGATAAAAATGATGCAAACACACAATTGATTAGAAATTAACCTTAAATACTTCATTTTCAATCAACCATATGTATCTCGTTAAAATACTGAGTAGGATATTGAAAAGGGGGAGAAGTTCGGTGTTTATTACATATATCGACGTTTCAACCGGATTAGAGCGGTTTTACGTATACATCTTCCATCGGTAATATAGACGGAAAATCAGGAATATTTTAGTTAATTCTAATGAAAACACATTGTTTTTTATCATTTGTATTGGAAACAACATTGTCATATGTCTTTACTTGGATCTAAATAATACGAAACCTCGCTCTATGATTTGAAGTTAAAATCCTCAAATATGGTTAAATAGTGACTTTTTCACGTTTTTCATGTAGTTTGATATTACGTAAATATATTCATTTTTACCAATATTTTGATACTATTTTATGTAGTATCACGATACATGATTTGCCCTTCACATCTCAGAATTTCGCATAATATTGCATTTTAAGCAAGTTTTCTTGCATTTTGTTTCGTACGAAAAATCATCGAATTTAGCAATATTTTGACGTTTATCATCCCCTTTTCCTCTGTGATTTAAACAAAATATCATCGAATTAGGCAATATTTTGCCGTTTTTCCACGTTTTTGTGAATTTTCAGTTTATGGGTATTAATTCATTATATATACGATAAAAATGATGCAAACACATAATTGATTAGATAATAACCTTAAATACTTCATTTTCAATCAACTATTTGTTACTCGGTTAAATACCGAGTAAGATATATAGAAGGGGAGAAGTTCTGTTTTTATTGCATATATCGACGTTTCAGCCGGAATAGAGCGGTTTTCGTGTACATCTTCCATCGGTAATATAGACGGAAAATCAGGAATATTTTAGTTAATTCTAATGAAAACACATTGTTTTTTATCATTTGTATTGGAAACAACATTGTCATATGTCTTTTCTTAGATCTAAATAATACGAAACCTCGCTCTATGATTTGAAGTTAAAATCCTCAAGTATGTTTAAATAGTGACTTTTTTCACGTTTTTCATGTAGTTTGATATTACGTAAATATATTCATTTTTACCAATATTTCGATACTATTTTATGTAGTATCACGATATGTGATTTGGCTATCAAATCTCAGAATGTCGCATAATATTGCATTTTAAGCAAGTTTTCTTGCATTTTGTTTCGTACAAAAAATCATCGAATTTAGCAATATTTATACTTTTTTCTTTAGGTGATTTAAACAAAATATCATCGAATTAGGCAATATTTTGCCGTTTTTCCACGTTTTTGTGAATTTTCAGTCTATGGGTATTAATTCATTAAATATACGATAAAAATGATGCAAACACACAATTGATTAGAAATTAACCTTAAATACTTCATTTTCAATCAACCATATGTATCTCGTTAAAATACTGAGTAGGATATTGAAAAGGGGGAGAAGTTCGGTGTTTATTGCATATATCGACGTTTCAACCGGATTAGAGCGGTTTTACGTATACATCTTCCATCGGTAATATAGACGGAAAATCAGGAATATTTTAGTTAATTCTAATGAAAACACATTGTTTTTTATCATTTGTATTGGAAACAACATTGTCATATGTCTTTTCTTAGATCTAAATAATACGAAACCTCGCTCTATGATTTGAAGTTAAAATCCTCAAATATGGTTAAATAGTGACTTTTTTCACATTTTTCATGTAGTTTGATATTACGTAAATATATTCATTTTTACCAAAATTTCGATACTATTTCATGTAGTATCACGATATGGGATTTGGCCTTCAAATCTCAGAATTTCGAATAATATTGCATTTTAAGAAAGTTTTCTTGCATTTTGTTTCGTACGAAAAATCATCAAATTTAGCAATATTTTGACGTTTATCATCCCCTTTTCCTCTATGTGATTTAAACAAAATATCATCGAATTAGGCAATATTTTGCCGTTTTTCCACGTTTTTGTGAATTTTCAGTTTATAGGTATTAATTCAATAAATATACGATAAAAATGATGAAAACATATAATTGATTAGAAAGTAACCTTAAATGATTCATTTTCAATCAACCATTTTTTTCTCGTAAAAATACTGAGTAGGATATTGAAAATGGAAGAAGTTCGATTTTTATTGCATATATCGACGTTTCAGCCGGATTAGAGCGGTTTTCGTGTCCATCTTCCATCGGTAATATAAACGAAAAATCAGGAACATTTTAGTTAATTCTAATGAAAACACATTGTTTTTTATCGTTTGTATTGGAAACAACATTGTCATATGTCTTTTCTTGGATCTAAATAATACGAAACCTCGCTCTATGATTTGAAGTTAAAAATCCTCAAATATGGTTAAATAGTGACTTTTTTCACGTTTTTCATGTAGTTTGATATTACGTAAATATATTCATTATTTACCAATATTTTGATACTATTTTATATAGTATCACGATATATGATTTGGCCTTCACATCTCAGAATTTCAAATAGTATTGCATTTTAAGAAAGTTTTCTTGTATTTTGTTTCGTACGAAAAATCATCAAATTTAGCAATATTTTGACGTTTATCATCCCCTTTTCCTCTATGTGATTTAAACAAAATATCATCGAATTAGGCAATATTTTGCCGTTTTTTTACGTTTTTGTGAATTTTCAGTTTATGGGTATTAATTCATTATATATACGATAAAAATGATGCAAACACATAATTGATTAGATAATAACCTTAAATACTTCATTTTCAATCAACTATTTGTTTCTCGTTAAAATACTGAGTAAGATATATTAAAGGGGAGAAGTTCTGTTTTTATTGCATATATCGACGTTTCAGCCGGAATAGAGCGGTTTTCGTGTACATCTTCCATCGGTAATATAGACGGAAAATCAGGAACATTTTAGTTAATTCTAATGAAAACACATTGTTTTTTATCATTTGTATTGGAAACAACATTGTCATATGTCTTTTCTTGGATCTAAATAATACGAAACCTCACTCTATGATTTGAAGTTAAAATCCTCAATTATGGTTAAATAGTGAATTTTTTCACGTTTTTCATGTAGTTTGATATTACGTAAATATATTCATTTATACCAATATTTCGATACTATTTCATGTAGTATGACGGTATGTGATTTGGCCTTCAAATCTCAGAATTTCGCATAAAATTGCATTTTAAGCAAGTTTTCTTGCATTTCGTTTCGTACGAAAAATCATCGAATTTAGCAATATTTTGACGTTTATCATCCCCTTTTCCTCTATGTGAATTAAACAAAATATAATCGAATTAGGCAACATTTTGCCGTTTTTCCACGTTTTTGTGAATTTTCAGTCTATGAGTATTAATTCATTATATATACGATAAAAATGATGCAAACACATAATTGATTAGATAATAACCTTAAATACTTCATTTTCAATCAACTATTTGTTTCTCGTTAAAATACTGAGTAAGATATATAAAAGGGGAGAAGTTCTGTTTTTATTGCATATATCGACGTTTCAGCCGGAATAGAGCGGTTTTCGTGTCCATCTTCCATCGGTAATATAGACGGAAAATCAGGAACATTTTAGTTAATTTTAATGAAAACACATTGTTTTTTATCATTTTTATCATATTGGAAACAACATTGTCATATGTCTTTTCTTGGATCTAAATAATACGAAACCTCGCTCTATGATTTGAAGTTAAAATCCTCAAGTATGTTTAAATAGTGACTTTTTTCACGTTTTTCATGTAGTTTGATATTACGTAAATATATTCATTTTTACAAATATTTTGATACTATTTTATGTAGTATCACGATATGTGATTTGGCTATCAAATCTCAGAATGTCGCATAATATTGCATTTCAAGCAAGTTTTCTTGCATTTTGTTTCGTACAAAAAATCATCGAATTTAGCAATATTTATACGTTTTTCTTTATGTGATTTAAAAAAATATCATCGAATTAGGCAATATTTTGCCGTTTTTCCACGTTTTTGTGAATTTTCAGTCTATGGGTATTAATTCATTAAATATACGATAAAAATGATGCAAACACACAATTGATTAGAAATTAACCTTAAATACTTCATTTTCAATCAACCATATGTATCTCGTTAAAATACTGAGTAGGATATTGAAAAGGGGGAGAAGTTCGGTGTTTATTACATATATCGACGTTTCAACCGGATTAGAGCGGTTTTACGTATACATCTTCCATCGGTAATATAGACGGAAAATCAGGAATATTTTAGTTAATTCTAATGAAAACACATTGTTTTTTATCATTTGTATTGGAAACAACATTGTCATATGTCTTTACTTGGATCTAAATAATACGAAACCTCGCTCTATGATTTGAAGTTAAAATCCTCAAATATGGTTAAATAGTGACTTTTTCACGTTTTTCATGTAGTTTGATATTACGTAAATATATTCATTTTTACCAATATTTTGATACTATTTTATGTAGTATCACGATACATGATTTGCCCTTCACATCTCAGAATTTCGCATAATATTGCATTTTAAGCAAGTTTTCTTGCATTTTGTTTCGTACGAAAAATCATCGAATTTAGCAATATTTTGACGTTTATCATCCCCTTTTCCTCTGTGATTTAAACAAAATATCATCGAATTAGGCAATATTTTGCCGTTTTTCCACGTTTTTGTGAATTTTCAGTTTATGGGTATTAATTCATTATATATACGATAAAAATGATGCAAACACATAATTGATTAGATAATAACCTTAAATACTTCATTTTCAATCAACTATTTGTTACTCGGTTAAATACCGAGTAAGATATATAGAAGGGGAGAAGTTCTGTTTTTATTGCATATATCGACGTTTCAGCCGGAATAGAGCGGTTTTCGTGTACATCTTCCATCGGTAATATAGACGGAAAATCAGGAATATTTTAGTTAATTCTAATGAAAACACATTGTTTTTTATCATTTGTATTGGAAACAACATTGTCATATGTCTTTTCTTAGATCTAAATAATACGAAACCTCGCTCTATGATTTGAAGTTAAAATCCTCAAGTATGTTTAAATAGTGACTTTTTTCACGTTTTTCATGTAGTTTGATATTACGTAAATATATTCATTTTTACCAATATTTCGATACTATTTTATGTAGTATCACGATATGTGATTTGGCTATCAAATCTCAGAATGTCGCATAATATTGCATTTTAAGCAAGTTTTCTTGCATTTTGTTTCGTACAAAAAATCATCGAATTTAGCAATATTTATACTTTTTTCTTTAGGTGATTTAAACAAAATATCATCGAATTAGGCAATATTTTGCCGTTTTTCCACGTTTTTGTGAATTTTCAGTCTATGGGTATTAATTCATTAAATATACGATAAAAATGATGCAAACACACAATTGATTAGAAATTAACCTTAAATACTTCATTTTCAATCAACCATATGTATCTCGTTAAAATACTGAGTAGGATATTGAAAAGGGGGAGAAGTTCGGTGTTTATTGCATATATCGACGTTTCAACCGGATTAGAGCGGTTTTACGTATACATCTTCCATCGGTAATATAGACGGAAAATCAGGAATATTTTAGTTAATTCTAATGAAAACACATTGTTTTTTATCATTTGTATTGGAAACAACATTGTCATATGTCTTTTCTTAGATCTAAATAATACGAAACCTCGCTCTATGATTTGAAGTTAAAATCCTCAAATATGGTTAAATAGTGACTTTTTTCACATTTTTCATGTAGTTTGATATTACGTAAATATATTCATTTTTACCAAAATTTCGATACTATTTCATGTAGTATCACGATATGGGATTTGGCCTTCAAATCTCAGAATTTCGAATAATATTGCATTTTAAGAAAGTTTTCTTGCATTTTGTTTCGTACGAAAAATCATCAAATTTAGCAATATTTTGACGTTTATCATCCCCTTTTCCTCTATGTGATTTAAACAAAATATCATCGAATTAGGCAATATTTTGCCGTTTTTCCACGTTTTTGTGAATTTTCAGTTTATAGGTATTAATTCAATAAATATACGATAAAAATGATGAAAACATATAATTGATTAGAAAGTAACCTTAAATGATTCATTTTCAATCAACCATTTTTTTCTCGTAAAAATACTGAGTAGGATATTGAAAATGGAAGAAGTTCGATTTTTATTGCATATATCGACGTTTCAGCCGGATTAGAGCGGTTTTCGTGTCCATCTTCCATCGGTAATATAAACGAAAAATCAGGAACATTTTAGTTAATTCTAATGAAAACACATTGTTTTTTATCGTTTGTATTGGAAACAACATTGTCATATGTCTTTTCTTGGATCTAAATAATACGAAACCTCGCTCTATGATTTGAAGTTAAAAATCCTCAAATATGGTTAAATAGTGACTTTTTTCACGTTTTTCATGTAGTTTGATATTACGTAAATATATTCATTATTTACCAATATTTTGATACTATTTTATATAGTATCACGATATATGATTTGGCCTTCACATCTCAGAATTTCAAATAGTATTGCATTTTAAGAAAGTTTTCTTGTATTTTGTTTCGTACGAAAAATCATCAAATTTAGCAATATTTTGACGTTTATCATCCCCTTTTCCTCTATGTGATTTAAACAAAATATCATCGAATTAGGCAATATTTTGCCGTTTTTTTACGTTTTTGTGAATTTTCAGTTTATGGGTATTAATTCATTATATATACGATAAAAATGATGCAAACACATAATTGATTAGATAATAACCTTAAATACTTCATTTTCAATCAACTATTTGTTTCTCGTTAAAATACTGAGTAAGATATATTAAATTGGAGAACATCTGTTTTTATTGCATATATCGACGTTTCAGCCGGAATAGAGCGGTTTTCGTGTCCATCTTCCATCGGTAATATAGACGGAAAATCAGGAACATTTTAGTTAATTTTAATGAAAACACATTGTTTTTTATCATTTTTATCATATTGGAAACAACATTGTCATATGTCTTTTCTTGGATCTAAATAATACGAAACCTCGCTCTATGATTTGAAGTTAAAATCCTCAAGTATGGTTAAATAGTGACTTTTTTCACGTTTTTCATGTAGTTTGATATTACGTAAATATATTCATTTTTACCAATACTTTGATACTATTTTATGTAGTATCACGATATGTGATTTGGCTATCAAATCTCAGAATGTCGCATAATATTGCATTTCAAGCAAGTTTTCTTGCATTTTGTTTCGTACGAAAAATCATCGAATTTAGCAATATTTATACGTTTTTCTTTATGTGATTTAAAAAAATATCATCGAATTAGGCAATATTTTGCCGTTTTTCCACGTTTTTGTGAATTTTCAGTCTATGGGTATTAATTCATTAAATATACGATAAAAATGATGCAAACACACAAGTGATTAGAAATTAACCTTAAATACTTCATTTTCAATCAACCATATGAATCTCGTTAAAATACTGAGTAGGATATTGAAAAGGGGGAGAAGTTCGGTTTTTATTGCATATATCGACGTTTCAACTGGATTAGAGCGGTTTTACGTGTACATCTTCCATCGGTAATATAGACGGAAAATCAGGAATATTTTAGTTAATTCTAATGAAAACACATTGTTTTTTATCATTTGTATTGGAAACAACATTGTCATATGTCTTTTCTTGGATCTAAATAATACGAAACCTCGCTCTATGATTTGAAGTTAAACTCCTCAAATATGGTTAAATAGTGACTTTTTCACGTTTTTCATGTAGTTTGATATTACGTAAATATATTCATTTTTACCAATATTTTGATACTATTTCATGTAGTATCACGATATGGGATTTGGCCTTCAAATCTCAGAATTTCGAATAATATTGCATTTTAAGAAAGTTTTCTTGCATTTTGTTTCGTACGAAAAATCATCAAATTTAGCAATATTTTGACGTTTATCATCCCCTTTTCCTCTATGTGATTTAAACAAAATATCATCGAATTAGGCAATATTTTGCCGTTTTTCCACGTTTTTGTGAATTTTCAGTTTATAGGTATTAATTCAATAAATATACGATAAAAATGATGCAAACATATAATTGATTAGAAAGTAACCTTAAATGATTCATTTTCAATCAACCATTTTTTTCTCGTAAAAATACTGAGTAGGATATTGAAAATGGAAGAAGTTCGATTTTTATTCCATATATCGACGTTTCAGCCGGATTAGAGCGGTTTTCGTGTCCATCTTCCATCGGTAATATAAACGAAAAATCAGGAACATTTTAGTTAATTCTAATGAAAACACATTGATTTTTATCGTTTGTATTGGAAACAACATTGTCATATGTCTTTTCTTGGATCTAAATAATACGAAACCTCGCTCTATGATTTGAAGTTAAAAATCCTCAAATATGGTTAAATAGTGACTTTTTTCACGTTTTTCATGTAGTTTGATATTACGTAAATATATTCATTATTTACCAATATTTTGATACTATTTTATATAGTATCACGATATATGATTTGGCCTTCACATCTCAGAATTTGAAATAGTATTGCATTTTAAGAAAGTTTTCTTGTATTTTGTTTCGTACGAAAAATCATCAAATTTAGCAATATTTTGACGTTTATCATCCCCTTTTCCTCTATGTGATTTAAACAAAATATCATCGAATTAGGCAATATTTTGCCGTTTTTTTACGTTTTTGTGAATTTTCAGTTTATGGGTATTAATTCATTATATATACGATAAAAATGATGCAAACACATAATTGATTAGATAATAACCTTAAATACTTCATTTTCAATCAACCATATGTATCTCGTTAAAATACTGAGCAGGATATTGAAAAGGGGGAGAAGTTCGGTTTTTACTGCATATATCGACGTTTCAACCGGATTAGAGCGGTTTTACGTGTACATCTTCCATCGGTAATATAGACGGAAAATCAGGAATATTTTAGTTAATTCTAATGAAAACACATTGTTTTTTATCATTTGTATTGGAAACAACATTGTCATATGTCTTTACTTGGATCTAAATAATACGAAACCTCGCTCTATGATTTGAAGTTAAAATCCTCAAATATGGTTAAATAGTGACTTTTTCATGTTTTTCATGTAGTTTGATATTACGTAAATATATTCATTTATACCAATATTTCGCTACTATTTCATGTAGTATGACGATATGTGATTTGGCCTTCAAATCTCAGAATTTCGCATAAAATTGCATTTTAAGCAAGTTTTCTTGCATTTTGTTTCGTACGAAAAATCATCGAATTTAGCAATATTTTGACGTTTATCATCCCCTTTTCCTCTATGTGAGTTAAACAAAATATCATCGAATTAGGCAACATTTTGCCGTTTTTCCACGTTTTTGTGAATTTTCAGTTTATGAGTAATAATTCATTATACATACGACAAAAATGATGCAAGCACATAATTGATTAGATAATAACCTTAAATACTTCATTTTCAATCAACTATTTGTTACTCGTTAAAATACCGAGTAAGATATATAGAAGGGGAGAAGTTCTGTTTTTATTGCATATATCGACGTTTCAGCCGGAATAGAGCGGTTTTCGTGTACATCTTCCATCGGTAATATAGACGGAAAATCAGGAACATTTTAGTTAATTATAATGAAAACACATTGTTTTTTATCATTTGTATTGGAAACAACATTGTCATATGTCTTTACTTGGATCTAAATAATATGAAACCTCGCTCTATGATTTGAAGTTAAAATCCTCAAATATGGTTAAATAGTGACTTTTTCACGTTTTTCATGTAGTTTGATATTACGTAAATATATTCATTTTTACCAATATTTTGATACTATTTTATGTAGTATCACGATACATGATTTGCCCTTCACATCTCAGAATTTCGAATAAAATTGCATTTTAAGCAAGTTTTCTTGCATTTTGTTTCGTACGAAAAATCATCGAATTTAGCAATATTTTGACGTTTATCATCCCCTTTTCCTCTATGTGAGTTAAACAAAATATCATCGAATTAGGCAACATTTTGCCGTTTTTCCACGTTTTTGTGAATTTTCAGTTTATGAGTATTAATTCATTATACATACGACAAAAATGATGCAAGCACATAATTGATTAGATAATAACCTTAAATACTTCATTTTCAATCAACTATTTGTTACTCGTTAAAATACCGAGTAAGATATATAGAAGGGGAGAAGTTCTGTTTTTATTGCATATATCGACGTTTCAGCCGGAATAGAGCGGTTTTCGTGTACATCTTCCATCGGTAATATAGACGGAAAATCAGGAACATTTTAGTTAATTATAATGAAAACACATTGTTTTTTATCATTTGTATTGGAAACAACATTGTCATATGTCTTTTCTTGGATCTAAATAATACGAAACCTCACTCTATGATTTGAAGTTAAAATCCTCAAGTATGGTTAAATAGTGACTTTTTTCATGTTTTTCATGTAGTGTGATATTACGTAAATATATTCATTTATACCAATATTTCGCTACTATTTCATGTAGTATGACGATATGTGATTTGGCCTTCAAATCTCAGAATTTCGCATAAAATTGCATTTTAAGCAAGTTTTCTTGCATTTTGTTTCGTACGAAAAATCATCGAATTTAGCAATATTTTGACGTTTATCATCCCCTTTTCCTCTATGTGAATTAAACAAAATATAATCGAATTAGGCAACATTTTGCCGTTTTTCCACGTTTTTGTGAATTTTCATCCTATGAGTATTAATTCATTATATATACGATAAAAATGATGCAAACACATAATTGATTAGATAATAACCTTAAATACTTCATTTTCAATCAACTATTTGTTTCTCGTTAAAATACTGAGTAAGATATATAAAAGGGGAGAAGTTCTGTTTTTATTGCATATATCGACGTTTCAGCCGGAATAGAGCGGTTTTCGTGTCCATCTTCCATCGGTAATATAGACGGAAAATCAGGAACATTTTAGTTAATTTTAATGAAAACACATTGTTTTTTATCATTTTTATCATATTGGAAACAACATTGTCATATGTCTTTTCTTGGATCTAAATAATACGAAACCTCGCTCTATGATTTGAAGTTAAAATCCTCAAGTATGTTTAAATAGTGACTTTTTTCACGTTTTTCATGTAGTTTGATATTACGTAAATATATTCATTTTTACCAATATTTTGATACTATTTTATGTAGTATCACGATATGTGATTTGGCTATCAAATCTCAGAATGTCGCATAATATTGCATTTCAAGCAAGTTTTCTTGCATTTTGTTTCGTACAAAAAATCATCGAATTTAGCAATATTTATACGTTTTTCTTTATGTGATTTAAAAAAATATCATCGAATTAGGCAATATTTTGCCGTTTTTCCACGTTTTTGTGAATTTTCAGTCTATGGGTATTAATTCATTAAATATACGATAAAAATGATGCAAACACACAAGTGATTAGAAATTAACCTTAAATACTTCATTTTCAATCAACCATATGTATCTCGTTAAAATACTGAGTAGGATATTGAAAAGGGGGAGAAGTTCGGTTTTTATTGCATATATCGACGTTTCAACTGGATTAGAGCGGTTTTACGTGTACATCTTCCATCGGTAATATAGACGGAAAATCATGAATATTTTAGTTAATTCTAATGAAAACACATTGTTTTTTATCATTTGTATTGGAAACAACACTGTCATATGTCTTTTCTTGGATCTAAATAATACGAAACCTCGCTCTATGATTTGAAGTTAAACTCCTCAAATATGGTTAAATAGTGACTTTTTCACGTTTTTCATGTAGTTTGATATTACGTAAATATATTCATTTTTACCAATATTTTGATACTATTTTATGTAGTATCACGATATATGATTTGGCCTTCACATCTCAGAATTTCGCATAATATTGCATTTTAAGCAAGTTTTCTTGCATTTTGTTTCGTACGAAAAATCATCGAATTTAGCAATATTTTGACGTTTATCATCCCCTTTTCCTCTATGTGAGTTAAACAAAATATCATCGAATTAAGCAACATTTTGCCGTTTTCCACGTTTTTGTGAATTTTCAGTCTATAAGTATTAATTCATTATATATACGATAAAAATGATGCAAACACATAATTGATTAGATAATAACCTTAAATACTTCATTTTCAATCAACTATTTGTTTCTCGTTAAAATACTGAGTAAGATATATAAAAGGGGAGTAGTTCTGTTTTTATTGCATATATCGACGTTTCAGCCGGAATAGAGCGGTTTTCGTGTACATCTTCCATCGGTAATATAGACGGAAAATCAGGAACATTTAAGTTAATTCTAATGAAAACACATTGTTTTTTATCATTTGTATTGGAAACAACATTGTCATATGTCTTTTCTTGGATCTAAATAATACGAAACCTCGCTCTATGATTTGAAGTTAAAATCCTCAAGTATGGTTAAATAGTGACTTTTTTCACGTTTTTCATGTAGTTTGATATTACGTAGATATATTCATTTATACCAATATTTCGATACTATTTCATGTAGTATCACGATATGTGATTTGGCTATCAAATCTCAGAATGTCGCATAATATTGCATTTTAAGCAAGTTTTCTTGCATTTTGTTTCGTACAAAAAATCATCGAATTTAGCAATATTTATACGTTTTTTTTTAGGGGATTTAAACAAAATATCATCGAATTAGGCAATATTTTGCCGTTTTTCCACGTTTTTGTGAATTTTCAGTCTATGGGTATTAATTCATTAAATATACGAAAAAAATGATGCAAACACACAATTGATTAGAAATTAACCTTAAATACTTCATTTTCAATCAACCATATGTATCTCGTTAAAATACTGAGTAGGATATTGAAAAGGGGGAGAAGTTCGGTGTTTATTGCATATATCGACGTTTCAACCGGATTAGAGCGGTTTTACGTATAAATCTTCCATTGGTAATATAGACGGAAAATCAGGAATATTTTAGTTAATTCTAATGAAAACACATTGTTTTTTTTCATTTATATTGGAAACAACATTGTCATATGTCTTTTCTTGGATCTAAATAATACGAAACCTCGCTCTATGATTTGAAGTCAAAATCCTCAAATATGGTTAAATAGTGACTTTTTTCACCTTTTTCATGTAGTTTGATATTACGTAAATATATTCATTTTTACCAAAATTTCGATACTATTTCATGTAGTATCACGATATGGGATTTGGCCTTCAAATCTCAGAATTTCGAATAATATTGCATTTTAAGAAAGTTTTCTTGCATTTTGTTTCGTACGAAAAATCATCAAATTTAGCAATATTTTGACGTTTATCATCCCCTTTTCCTCTATGTGATTTAAACAAAATATCATCGAATTATGCAATATTTTGCCGTTTTTCCACGTTTTTGTGAATTTTCAGTTTATAGGTATTAATTCAATAAATATACGATAAAAATGATGCAAACATATAATTGATTAGAAAGTAACCTTAAATGCTTCATTTTCAATCAACCATTTTTTTCTCGTAAAAATACTGAGTAGGATATTGAAAATGGAAGAAGTTCGATTTTTATTGCATATATCGACGTTTCAGCCGGATTAGAGCGGTTTTCGTGTCCATCTTCCATCGGTAATATAAACGAAAAATCAGGAACATTTTAGTTAATTCTAATGAAAACACATTGATTTTTATCGTTTGTATTGGAAACAACATTGTCATATGTCTTTTCTTGGATCTAAATAATACGAAACCTCGCTCTATGATTTGAAGTTAAAAATCCTCAAATATGGTTAAATAGTGACTTTTTTCACGTTTTTCATGTAGTTTGATATTACGTAAATATATTCATTATTTACCAATATTTTGATACTATTTTATGTAGTATCACGATATATGATTTGGCCTTCACATCTCAGAATTTCAAATAGTATTGCATTTTTAGAAAGTTTTCTTGTATTTTGTTTCGTACGAAAAATCATCAAATTTAGCAATATTTTGACGTTTATCATCCCCTTTTCCTCTATGTGATTTAAACAAAATATCATCGAATTAGGCAATATTTTGCCGTTTTTTACGTTTTTGTGAATTTTCAGTTTATGGGAATTAATTCATTATATATACGATAAAAATGATGCAAACACATAATTGATTAGATAATAACCTTAAATACTTCATTTTCAATCAACCATATGTATCTCGTTAAAATACTGAGCAGGATATTGAAAAGGGGGAGAAGTTCGGTTTTTACTGCATATATCGACGTTTCAACCGGATTAGAGCGGTTTTACGTGTACATCTTCCATCGGTAATATAGACGGAAAATCTGGAATATTTTAGTTAATTCTAATGAAAACACATTGTTTTTTATCATTTGTATTGGAAACAACATTGTCATATGTCTTTACTTGGATCTAAATAATACGAAACCTCGCTCTATGATTTGAAGTTAAAATCCTCAAATATGGTTAAATAGTGACTTTTTCACGTTTTTCATGTAGTTTGATATTACGTAAATATATTCATTTTTACCAATATTTTGATACTATTTTATGTAGTATCACGATATATGATTTGGCCTTCACGTCTCAGAATTTCGCATAATATTGCATTTTAAGCAAGTTTTCTTGCATTTTGTTTCGTACGAAAAATCATCGAATTTAGCAATATTTTGACGTTTATCATCCCCTTTTCCTCTGTGATTTAAACAAAATATCATCGAATTAGGCAATATTTTGCCGTTTTTCCACGTTTTTGTGAATTTTCAGTTTATGGGTATTAATTCATTATATATACGATAAAAATGATGCAAACACATAATTGATTAGATAATAACCTTAAATACTTCATTTTCAATCAACTATTTGTTTCTCGTTAAAATACTGAGTAAGATATATAAAAGGGGAGAAGTCCTGTTTTTATTGCATATATCGACGTTTCAGCCGGAATAGAGCGGTTTTCGTGTACATCTTCCATGGGTAATATAGACGGAAAATCAGGAACATTTTAGTTAATTCTAATGAAAACACATTGTTTTTTATCATTTGTATTGGAAACAACATTGTCATATGTCTTTTCTTGGATCTAAATAATACGAAACCTCACTCTATGATTTGAAGTTAAAATCCTCAATTATGGTTAAATAGTGAATTTTTTCACGTTTTTCATGTAGTTTGATATTACGTAAATATATTCATTTATACCAATATTTCGATACTATTTCATGTAGTATGACGGTATGTGATTTGGCCTTCAAATCTCAGAATTTCGCATAAAATTGCATTTTAAGCAAGTTTTCTTGCATTTTGTTTCGTACGAAAATCATCGAATTTAGCAATATTTTGACGTTTATCATCCCCTTTTCCTCTATGTGAATTAAACAAAATATAATCGAATTAGGCAACATTTTGCCGTTTTTCCACGTTTTTGTGAATTTTCAGTCTATGAGTATTAATTCATTATATATACGATAAAAATGATGCAAACACATAATTGATTAGATAATAACCTTAAATACTTCATTTTCAATCAACTATTTGTTTCTCGTTAAAATACTGAGTAAGATATATAAAAGGGGAGAAGTTCTGTTTTTATTGCATATATCGACGTTTCAGCCGGAATAGAGCGGTTTTCGTGTCCATCTTCCATCGGTAATATAGACGGAAAATCAGGAACATTTTAGTTAATTTTAATGAAAACACATTGTTTTTTATCATTTTTATCATATTGGAAACAACATTGTCATATGTCTTTTCTTGGATCTAAATAATACGAAACCTCGCTCTATGATTTGAAGTTAAAATCCTCAAGTATGTTTAAATAGTGACTTTTTTCACGTTTTTCATGTAGTTTGATATTACGTAAATATATTCATTTTTACAAATATTTTGATACTATTTTATGTAGTATCACGATATGTGATTTGGCTATCAAATCTCAGAATGTCGCATAATATTGCATTTCAAGCAAGTTTTCTTGCATTTTGTTTCGTACAAAAAATCATCGAATTTAGCAATATTTATACGTTTTTCTTTATGTGATTTAAAAAAATATCATCGAATTAGGCAATATTTTGCCGTTTTTCCACGTTTTTGTGAATTTTCAGTCTATGGGTATTAATTCATTAAATATACGATAAAAATGATGCAAACACACAATTGATTAGAAATTAACCTTAAATACTTCATTTTCAATCAACCATATGTATCTCGTTAAAATACTGAGTAGGATATTGAAAAGGGGGAGAAGTTCGGTGTTTATTGCATATATCGACGTTTCAACCGGATTAGAGCGGTTTTACGTATACATCTTCCATCGGTAATATAGACGGAAAATCAGGAATATTTTAGTTAATTCTAATGAAAACACATTGTTTTTTATCATTTGTATTGGAAACAACATTGTCATATGTCTTTACTTGGATCTAAATAATACGAAACCTCGCTCTATGATTTGAAGTTAAAATCCTCAAATATGGTTAAATAGTGACTTTTTCACGTTTTTCATGTAGTTTGATATTACGTAAATATATTCATTTTTACCAATATTTTGATACTATTTTATGTAGTATCACGATACATGATTTGCCCTTCACATCTCAGAATTTCGCATAATATTGCATTTTAAGCAAGTTTTCTTGCATTTTGTTTCGTACGAAAAATCATCGAATTTAGCAATATTTTGACGTTTATCATCCCCTTTTCCTCTGTGATTTAAACAAAATATCATCGAATTAGGCAATATTTTGCCGTTTTTCCACGTTTTTGTGAATTTTCAGTTTATGGGTATTAATTCATTATATATACGATAAAAATGATGCAAACACATAATTGATTAGATAATAACCTTAAATACTTCATTTTCAATCAACTATTTGTTACTCGTTAAAATACCGAGTAAGATATATAGAAGGGGAGAAGTTCTGTTTTTTTTGCATATATCGACGTTTCAGCCGGAATAGAGCGGTTTTCGTGTACATCTTCCATCGGTAATATAGACGGAAAATCAGGAACATTTTAGTTAATTCTAATGAAAACACATTGTTTTTTATCATTTGTATTGGAAACAACATTGTCATATGTCTTTTCTTGGATCTAAATAATACGAAACCTCACTCTATGATTTGAAGTTAAAATCCTCAATTATGGTTAAATAGTGAATTTTTTCACGTTTTTCATGTAGTTTGATATTACGTAAATATATTCATTTATACCAATATTTCGATACTATTTCATGTAGTATGACGGTATGTGATTTGGCCTTCAAATCTCAGAATTTCGCATAAAATTGCATTTTAAGCAAGTTTTCTTGCATTTTGTTTCGTACGAAAAATCATCGAATTTAGCAATATTTTGACGTTTATCATCCCCTTTTCCTCTATGTGAATTAAACAAAATATAATCGAATTAGGCAACATTTTGCCGTTTTTCCACGTTTTTGTGAATTTTCAGTCTATGAGTATTAATTCATTATATATACGATAAAAATGATGCAAACACATAATTGATTAGATAATAACCTTAAATACTTCATTTTCAATCAACTATTTGTTTCTCGTTAAAATACTGAGTAAGATATATAAAAGGGGAGAAGTTCTGTTTTTATTGCATATATCGACGTTTCAGCCGGAATAGAGCGGTTTTCGTGTCCATCTTCCATCGGTAATATAGACGGAAAATCAGGAACATTTTAGTTAATTTTAATGAAAACACATTGTTTTTTATCATTTTTATCATATTGGAAACAACATTGTCATATGTCTTTTCTTGGATCTAAATAATACGAAACCTCGCTCTATGATTTGAAGTTAAAATCCTCAAGTATGTTTAAATAGTGACTTTTTTCACGTTTTTCATGTAGTTTGATATTACGTAAATATATTCATTTTTACAAATATTTTGATACTATTTTATGTAGTATCACGATATGTGATTTGGCTATCAAATCTCAGAATGTCGCATAATATTGCATTTCAAGCAAGTTTTCTTGCATTTTGTTTCGTACAAAAAATCATCGAATTTAGCAATATTTATACGTTTTTCTTTATGTGATTTAAAAAAATATCATCGAATTAGGCAATATTTTGCCGTTTTTCCACGTTTTTGTGAATTTTCAGTCTATGGGTATTAATTCATTAAATATACGATAAAAATGATGCAAACACACAATTGATTAGAAATTAACCTTAAATACTTCATTTTCAATCAACCATATGTATCTCGTTAAAATACTGAGTAGGATATTGAAAAGGGGGAGAAGTTCGGTGTTTATTACATATATCGACGTTTCAACCGGATTAGAGCGGTTTTACGTATACATCTTCCATCGGTAATATAGACGGAAAATCAGGAATATTTTAGTTAATTCTAATGAAAACACATTGTTTTTTATCATTTGTATTGGAAACAACATTGTCATATGTCTTTACTTGGATCTAAATAATACGAAACCTCGCTCTATGATTTGAAGTTAAAATCCTCAAATATGGTTAAATAGTGACTTTTTCACGTTTTTCATGTAGTTTGATATTACGTAAATATATTCATTTTTACCAATATTTTGATACTATTTTATGTAGTATCACGATACATGATTTGCCCTTCACATCTCAGAATTTCGCATAATATTGCATTTTAAGCAAGTTTTCTTGCATTTTGTTTCGTACGAAAAATCATCGAATTTAGCAATATTTTGACGTTTATCATCCCCTTTTCCTCTGTGATTTAAACAAAATATCATCGAATTAGGCAATATTTTGCCGTTTTTCCACGTTTTTGTGAATTTTCAGTTTATGGGTATTAATTCATTATATATACGATAAAAATGATGCAAACACATAATTGATTAGATAATAACCTTAAATACTTCATTTTCAATCAACTATTTGTTACTCGGTTAAATACCGAGTAAGATATATAGAAGGGGAGAAGTTCTGTTTTTATTGCATATATCGACGTTTCAGCCGGAATAGAGCGGTTTTCGTGTACATCTTCCATCGGTAATATAGACGGAAAATCAGGAATATTTTAGTTAATTCTAATGAAAACACATTGTTTTTTATCATTTGTATTGGAAACAACATTGTCATATGTCTTTTCTTAGATCTAAATAATACGAAACCTCGCTCTATGATTTGAAGTTAAAATCCTCAAGTATGTTTAAATAGTGACTTTTTTCACGTTTTTCATGTAGTTTGATATTACGTAAATATATTCATTTTTACCAATATTTCGATACTATTTTATGTAGTATCACGATATGTGATTTGGCTATCAAATCTCAGAATGTCGCATAATATTGCATTTTAAGCAAGTTTTCTTGCATTTTGTTTCGTACAAAAAATCATCGAATTTAGCAATATTTATACTTTTTTCTTTAGGTGATTTAAACAAAATATCATCGAATTAGGCAATATTTTGCCGTTTTTCCACGTTTTTGTGAATTTTCAGTCTATGGGTATTAATTCATTAAATATACGATAAAAATGATGCAAACACACAATTGATTAGAAATTAACCTTAAATACTTCATTTTCAATCAACCATATGTATCTCGTTAAAATACTGAGTAGGATATTGAAAAGGGGGAGAAGTTCGGTGTTTATTGCATATATCGACGTTTCAACCGGATTAGAGCGGTTTTACGTATACATCTTCCATCGGTAATATAGACGGAAAATCAGGAATATTTTAGTTAATTCTAATGAAAACACATTGTTTTTTTTCATTTATATTGGAAACAACATTGTCTTATGTCTTTTCTTGGATCTAAATAATACGAAACCTCGCTCTATGATTTGAAGTCAAAATCCTCAAATATGGTTAAATAGTGACTTTTTTCACCTTTTTCATGTAGTTTGATATTACGTAAATATATTCATTTTTACCAAAATTTCGATACTATTTCATGTAGTATCACGATATGGGATTTGGCCTTCAAATCTCAGAATTTCGAATAATATTGCATTTTAAGAAAGTTTTCTTGCATTTTGTTTCGTACGAAAAATCATCAAATTTAGCAATATTTTGACGTTTATCATCCCCTTTTCCTCTATGTGATTTAAACAAAATATCATCGAATTAGGCAATATTTTGCCGTTTTTCCACGTTTTTGTGAATTTTCAGTTTATAGGTATTAATTCAATAAATATACGATAAAAATGATGCAAACACATAATTGATTAGAAAGTAACCTTAAATGCTTCATTTTCAATCAACCATTTTTTTCTCGTAAAAATACTGAGTAGGATATTGAAAATGGAAGAAGTTCGATTTTTATTGCATATATCGACGTTTCAGCCGGATTAGAGCGGTTTTCGTGTCCATCTTCCATCGGTAATATAAACGAAAAATCAGGAACATTTTAGTTAATTCTAATGAAAACACATTGCTTTTTATCGTTTGTATTGGAAACAACATTGTCATATGTCTTTTCTTGGATCTAAATAATACGAAACCTCGCTCTATGATTTGAAGTTAAAAATCCTCAAATATGGTTAAATAGTGACTTTTTTCACGTTTTTCATGTAGTTTGATATTACGTAAATATATTCATTATTTACCAATATTTTGATACTATTTTTTGTAGTATCACGATATATGATTTGGCCTTCACATCTCAGAATTTCGAATAGTATTGCATTTTAAGAAAGTTTTCTTGTATTTTGTTTCGTACGAAAAATCATCAAATTTAGCAATATTTTGACATTTATCATCCCCTTTTCCTCTATGTGATTTAAACAAAATATCATCGAATTAGGCAATATTTTGCCGTTTTTTTACGTTTTTGTGAATTTTCAGTTTATGGGTATTAATTCATTATATATACGATAAAAATGATGCAAACACATAATTGATTAGATAATAACCTTAAATACTTCATTTTCAATCAACCATATGTATCTCGTTAAAATACTGAGCAGGATATTGAAAAGGGGGAGAAGTTCGGTTTTTACTGCATATATCGACGTTTCAACCGGATTAGAGCGGTTTTACGCGTACATCTTCCATCGGTAATATGGACGGAAAATCAGGAATATTTTAGTTAATTCTAATGAAAACACATTGTTTTTTATCATTTGTATTGGAAACAACATTGTCATATGTCTTTACTTGGATCTAAATAATACGAAACCTCGCTCTATGATTTGAAGTTAAAATCCTCAAATATGGTTAAATAGTGACCTTTTCACGTTTTTCATGTAGTTTGATATTACGTAAATATATTTATTTTTACCAATATTTTGATACTATTTTATGTAGTATCACGATATATGATTTGGTCTTCACGTCTCAGAATTTCGCATAATATTGCATTTTAAGCAAGTTTTCTTGCATTTTGTTTCGTACGAAAAATCATCGAATTTAGCAATATTTTGACGTTTATCATCCCCTTTTCCTCTGTGATTTAAACAAAATATCATCGAATTAGGCAATATTTTGCCGTTTTTCCACGTTTTTGTGAATTTTCAGTTTATGGGTATTAATTCATTATATATACGATAAAAATGATGCAAACACATAATTGATTAGATAATAACCTTAAATACTTCATTTTCAATCAACTATTTGTTTCTCGTTAAATTACTGAGTAAGATATATAAAAGGGGAGAAGTTCTGTTTTTATTGCATATATCGACGTTTCAGCCGGAATAGAGCGGGTTTTCGTGTACATCTTCCATCGGTAATATAGACGGAAAATCAGGAACATTTTAGTTAATTCTAATGAAAACACATTGTTTTTTAACATTTGTATTGGAAACAACATTGTCATATGTCTTTTCTTGGATCTAAATAATACGAAACCTCACTCTATGATTTGAAGTTAGAATCCTCAAGTATGGTTAAATAGTGACTTTTTTCATGTTTTTCATGTAGTTTGATATTACGTAAATATATTCATTTATACCAATATTTCGATACTATTTCATGTAGTATGACGATATGTGATTTGGCCTTCAAATCTCAGAATTTCGCATAAAATTGCATTTTAAGCAAGTTTTCTTGCATTTTGTTTCGTACGAAAAATCATCGAATTTAGCAATATTTTGACGTTTATCATCCCCTTTTCCTCTATGTGAGTTAAACAAAATATCATCGAATTAGGCAACATTTTGCCGTTTTTCCACGTTTTTGTGAATTTTCAGTTTATGAGTATTAATTCATTATACATACGACAAAAATGATGCAAGCACATAATTGATTAGATAATAACCTTAAATACTTCATTTTCAATCAACTATTTGTTACTCGTTAAAATACCGAGTAAGATATATAGAAGGGGAGAAGTTCTGTTTTTATTGCATATATCGACGTTTCAGCCGGAATAGAGCGGTTTTCGTGTACATCTTCCATCGGTAATATAGACGGAAAATCAGGAACATTTTAGTTAATTCTAATGAAAACACATTGTTTTTTATCATTTGTATTGGAAACAACATTGTCATATGTCTTTTCTTGGATCTAAATAATACGAAACCTCACTCTATGATTTGAAGTTAAAATCCTCAATTATGGTTAAATAGTGAATTTTTTCACGTTTTTCATGTAGTTTGATATTACGTAAATATATTCATTTATACCAATATTTCGATACTATTTCATGTAGTATGACGGTATGTGATTTGGCCTTCAAATCTCAGAATTTCGCATAAAATTGCATTTTAAGCAAGTTTTCTTGCATTTCGTTTCGTACGAAAAATCATCGAATTTAGCAATATTTTGACGTTTATCATCCCCTTTTCCTCTATGTGAATTAAACAAAATATAATCGAATTAGGCAACATTTTGCCGTTTTTCCACGTTTTTGTGATTTTTCAGTCTATGAGTATTAATTCATTATATATACGATAAAAATGATGCAAACACATAATTGATTAGATAAGAACCTTAAATACTTCATTTTCAATCAACTATTTGTTTCTCGTTAAAATACTGAGTAAGATATATAAAAGGGGAGAAGTTCTGTTTTTATTGCATATATCGACGTTTCAGCCGGAATAGAGCGGTTTTCGTGTCCATCTTCCATCGGTAATATAGACGGAAAATCAGGAACATTTTAGTTAATTTTAATGAAAACACATTGTTTTTTATCATTTTTATCATATTGGAAACAACATTGTCATATGTCTTTTCTTGGATCTAAATAATACGAAACCTCGCTCTATGATTTGAAGTTAAAATCCTCAAGTATGGTTAAATAACGACTTTTTTCACGTTTTTCATGTAGTTTGATATTACGTAAATATATTAATTTTTACCAATATTTTGATACTATTTTATGTAGTATCACGATATGTGATTTGGCTATCAAATCTCAGAATGTCGCATAATATTGCATTTTAATCAAGTTTTCTTGCATTTTGTTTCGTACAAAAAATCATCGAATTTAGCAATATTTATACGTTTTTCTTTAGGTGATTTAAACAAAATATCATCGAATTAGGCAATATTTTGCCGTTTTTCCACGTTTTTGTGAATTTTCAGTCTATGGGTATTAATTCATTAAATATACGATAAAAATGATGCAAACACACAATTGATTAGAAATTAACCTTAAATACTTCATTTTCAATCAACCGTATGTATCTCGTTAAAATACTGAGTAGGATATTGAAAAGGGGGAGAAGTTCGGTGTTTATTGCATATATCGACGTTTCAACCGGATTAGAGCGGTTTTACGTATACATCTTCCATCGGTAATATAGACGGAAAATCAGGAATATTTTAGTTAATTCTAATGAAAACACATTGTTTTTTATCATTTGTATTGGAAACAACATTGTCATATGTCTTTACTTGGATCTAAATAATACGAAACCTCGCTCTATGATTTGAAGTTAAAATCCTCAAATATGGTTAAATAGTGACTTTTTCACGTTTTTCATGTAGTTTGATATTACGTAAATATATTCAATTTTACCAATATTTTGATACTATTTTATGTAGTATCACGATACATGATTTGCCCTTCACATCTCAGAATTTCGCATAATATTGCATTTTAAGCAAGTTTTCTTGCATTTTGTTTCGTACGAAAAATCATCGAATTTAGCAATATTTTGACGTTTATCATCCCCTTTTCCTCTGTGATTTAAACAAAATATCATCGAATTAGGCAATATTTTGCCGTTTTTCCACGTTTTTGTGAATTTTCAGTTTATGGGTATTAATTCATTATATATACGATAAAAATGATGCAAACACATAATTGATTAGATAATAACCTTAAATACTTCATTTTCAATCAACTATTTGTTACTCGTAAAAATACCGAGTAAGATATATAGAAGGGGAGAAGTTCTGTTTTTATTGCATATATCGACGTTTCAGCCGGAATAGAGCGGTTTTCGTGTACATCTTCCATCGGTAATATAGACGGAAAATCAGGAATATTTTAGTTAATTCTAATGAA
Organism: Procambarus clarkii; assembly: GCF_040958095.1. NCBI lineage: Eukaryota > Metazoa > Arthropoda > Malacostraca > Decapoda > Cambaridae > Procambarus > Procambarus clarkii. The sequence goes on from NC_091158.1 coordinate 1,056,207, forward strand.
AACACATTGTTTTTTATCATTTGTATTGGAAACAACATTGTCATATGTCTTTTCTTAGATCTAAATAATACGAAACCTCGCTCTATGATTTGAAGTTAAAATCCTCAAATATGGTTAAATAGTGACTTTTTCACATTTTTCATGTAGTTTGATATTACGTAAATATATTCATTTTTACCAAAATTTCGATACTATTTCATGTAGTATCACGATATGTGATTTGGCCTTCAAATCTCAGAATTTCGAATAGTATTGCATTTTAAGAAAGTTTTCTTGCATTTTGTTTCGTACGAAAAATCATCGAATTTAGCAATATTTATACGTTTTTCTTTAGGTGATTTAAACAAAATATCATCGAATTAGGCAATATTTTGCCGTTTTTCCACGTTTTTGTGAATTTTCAGTCTATGGGTATTAATTCATTAAATATACGAAAAAAATGATGCAAACACACAATTGATTAGAAATTAACCTTAAATACTTCATTTTCAATCAACCATATGTATCTCGTTAAAATACTGAGTAGGATATTGAAAAGGGGGAGAAGTTCGGTGTTTATTGCATATATCGACGTTTCAACCGGATTAGAGCGGTTTTACGTATACATCTTCCATCGGTAATATAGACGGAAAATCAGGAATATTTTAGTTAATTCTAATGAAAACACATTGTTTTTTTTCATTTATATTGGAAACAACATTGTCATATGTCTTTTCTTGCATCTAAATAATACGAAACCTCGCTCTATGATTTGAAGTCAAAATCCTCAAATATGGTTAAATAGTGACTTTTTTCACCTTTTTCATGTAGTTTGATATTACGTAAATATATTCATTTTTACCAAAATGTCGATACTATTTCATGTAGTATCACGATATGGGATTTGGCCTTCAAATCTCAGAATTTCGAATAATATTGCATTTTAAGAAAGTTTTCTTGCATTTTGTTTCGTACGAAAAATCATCAAATTTAGCAATATTTTGACGTTTATCATCCCCTTTTCCTCTATGTGATTTAAACAAAATATCATCGAATTAGGCAATATTTTGCCGTTTTTCCACGTTTTTGTGAATTTTCAGTTTATAGGTATTAATTCACTAAATATACGATAAAAATGATGCAAACACATAATTGATTAGAAAGTAACCTTAAATGCTTCATTTTCAATCAACCATTTTTTTCTCGTAAAAATACTGAGTAGGATATTGAAAATGGAAGAAGTTCGATTTTTATTGCATATATCGACGTTTCAGCCGGATTAGAGCGGTTTTCGTGTCCATCTTCCATCGGTAATATAAACGAAAAATCAGGAACATTTTAGTTAATTCTAATGAAAACACATTGATTTTTATCGTTTGTATTGGAAACAACATTGTCATATGTATTTTCTTGGATCTAAATAATACGAAACCTCGCTCTATGATTTGAAGTTAAAAATCCTCAAATATGGTTAAATAGTGACTTTTTTCACGTTTTTCATGTAGTTTGATATTACGTAAATATATTCATTATTTACCAATATTTTGATACTATTTTATGTAGTATCACGATATATGATTTGGCCTTCACATCTCAGAATTTCGAATAGTATTGCATTTTAAGAAAGTTTTCTTGTATTTTGTTTCGTACGAAAAATCATCAAATTTAGCAATATTTTGACGTTTATCATCCCCTTTTCCTCTATGTGATTTAAACAAAATATCATCGAATTAGGCAATATTTTGCCGTTTTTTTACGTTTTTGTGAATTTTCAGTTTATGGGTATTAATTCATTATATATACGATAAAAATGATGCAAACACATAATTGATTAGATAATAACCTTAAATACTTCATTTTCAATCAACCATATGTATCTCGTTAAAATACTGAGCAGGATATTGAAAAGGGGGAGAAGTTCGGTTTTTACTGCATATATCGACGTTTCAACCGGATTAGAGCGGTTTTACGCGTACATCTTAAATCGGTAATATAGACGGAAAATCAGGAATATTTTAGTTAATTCTAATGAAAACACATTGTTTTTTATCATTTGTATTGGAAACAACATTGTCATATGTCTTTACTTGGATCTAAATAATACGAAACCTCGCTCTATGATTTGAAGTTAAAATCCTCAAATATGGTTAAATAGTGACTTTTTCACGTTTTTCATGTAGTTTGATATTACGTAAATATATTCATTTTTACCAATATTTTGATACTATTTTATGTAGTATCACGATACATGATTTGCCCTTCACATCTCAGAATTTCGCATAATATTGCATTTTAAGCAAGTTTTCTTGCATTTTGTTTCGTACGAAAAATCATCGAATTTAGCAATATTTTGACGTTTATCATCCCCTTTTCCTCTGTGATTTAAACAAAATATCATCGAATTAGGCAATATTTTGCCGTTTTTCCACGTTTTTGTGAATTTTCAGTTTATGGGTATTAATTCATTATATATACGATAAAAATTATGCAAACACATAATTGATTAGATAATAACCTTAAATACTTCATTTTCAATCAACTATTTGTTACTCGTTAAAATACCGAGTAAGATATATAGAAGGGGAGAAGTTCTGTTTTTATTGCATATATCGACGTTTCAGCCGGAATAGAGCGGTTTTCGTGTACATCTTCCATCGGTAATATAGACGGAAAATCAGGAATATTTTAGTTAATTCTAATGAAAACACATTGTTTTTTATCATTTGTATTGGAAACAACATTGTCATATGTCTTTTCTTAGATCTAAATAATACGAAACCTCGCTCTATGATTTGAAGTTAAAATCCTCAAGTATGTTTAAATAGTGACTTTTTTCACGTTTTTCATGTAGTTTGATATTACGTAAATATATTCATTTTTACCAATATTTTGATACTATTTTATGTAGTATCACGATATGTGATTTGGCTATCAAATCTCAGAATGTCGCATAATATTGCATTTCAAGCAAGTTTTCTTGCATTTTGTTTCGTACAAAAAATCATCGAATTTAGCAATATTTATACTTTTTTCTTTATGTGATTTAAAAAAATATCATCGAATTAGGCAATATTTTGCCGTTTTTCCACGTTTTTGTGAATTTTCAGTCTATGGGTATTAATTCATTAAATATACGATAAAAATGATGCAAACACACAATTGATTAGAAATTAACCTTAAATACTTCATTTTCAATCAACCATATGTATCTCGTTAAAATACTGAGTAGCATATTGAAAAGGGGGAGAAGTTCGGTGTTTATTGCATATATCGACGTTTCAACCGGATTAGAGCGGTTTTACGTATACATCTTCCATCGGTAATATAGACGGAAAATCAGGAATATTTTAGTTAATTCTAATGAAAACACATTGTTTTTTATCATTTGTATTGGAAACAACATTGTCATATGTCTTTACTTGGATCTAAATAATACGAAACCTCGCTCTATGATTTGAAGTTAAAATCCTCAAATATGGTTAAATAGTGACTTTTTCACGTTTTTCATGTAGTTTGATATTACGTAAATATATTCATTTTTACCAATATTTTGATACTATTTTATGTAGTATCACGATACATGATTTGCCCTTCACATCTCAGAATTTCGCATAATATTGCATTTTAAGCAAGTTTTCTTGCATTTTGTTTCGTACGAAAAATCATCGAATTTAGCAATATTTTGACGTTTATCATCCCCTTTTCCTCTGTGATTTAAACAAAATATCATCGAATTAGGCAATATTTTGCCGTTTTTCCACGTTTTTGTGAATTTTCAGTTTATGGGTATTAATTCATTATATATACGATAAAAATGATGCAAACACATAATTGATTAGATAATAACCTTAAATACTTCATTTTCAATCAACTATTTGTTACTCGTAAAAATACCGAGTAAGATATATAGAAGGGGAGAAGTTCTGTTTTTATTGCATATATCGACGTTTCAGCCGGAATAGAGCGGTTTTCGTGTACATCTTCCATCGGTAATATAGACGGAAAATCAGGAATATTTTAGTTAATTCTAATGAAAACACATTGTTTTTTATCATTTGTATTGGAAACAACATTGTCATATGTCTTTTCTTAGATCTAAATAATACGAAACCTCGCTCTATGATTTGAAGTTAAAATCCTCAAATATGGTTAAATAGTGACTTTTTCACATTTTTCATGTAGTTTGATATTACGTAAATATATTCATTTTTACCAAAATTTCGATACTATTTCATGTAGTATCACGATATGTGATTTGGCCTTCAAATCTCAGAATTTCGAATAGTATTGCATTTTAAGAAAGTTTTCTTGCATTTTGTTTCGTACGAAAAATCATCAAATTTAGTAATATTTTGACGTTTATCATCCCCTTTTCCTCTATGTGATTTATACAAAATATCATCGAATTAGGCAATATTTTGCCGTTTTTTTACGTTTTTGTGAATTTTCAGTTTATGGGTATTAATTCATTATATATACGATAAAAATGATGCAAACACATAATTTATTAGATAATAACCTTAAATACTTCATTTTCAATCAACTATTTGTTTCTCGTTAAAATACTGAGTAAGATATATTAAAGGGGAGAAGTTCTGTTTTTATTGCATATATCGACGTTTCAGCCGGAATAGAGCGGTTTTCGTGTACATCTTCCATCGGTAATATAGACGGAAAATGAGGAACATTTTAGTTAATTCTAATGAAAACACATTGTTTTTTATCATTTGTATTGGAAACAACATTGTCATATGTCTTTTCTTGGATCTAAATAATACGAAACCTCACTCTATGATTTGAAGTTAAAATCCTCAATTATGGTTAAATAGTGAATTTTTTCACGTTTTTCATGTAGTTTGATATTACGTAAATATATTCATTTATACCAATATTTCGATACTATTTCATGTAGTATGACGGTATGTGATTTGGCCTTCAAATCTCAGAATTTCGCATAAAATTGCATTTTAAGCAAGTTTTCTTGCATTTTGTTTCGTACGAAAAATCATCGAATTTAGCAATATTTTGACGTTTATCATCCCCTTTTCCTCTATGTGAATTAAACAAAATATAATCGAATTAGGCAACATTTTGCCGTTTTTCCACGTTTTTGTGATTTTTCAGTCTATGAGTATTAATTCATTATATATACGATAAAAATGATGCAAACACATAATTGATTAGATAAGAACCTTAAATACTTCATTTTCAATCAACTATTTGTTTCTCGTTAAAATACTGAGTAAGATATATAAAAGGGGAGAAGTTCTGTTTTTATTGCATATATCGACGTTTCAGCCGGAATAGAGCGGTTTTCGTGTCCATCTTCCATCGGTAATATAGACGGAAAATCAGGAACATTTTAGTTAATTTTAATGAAAACACATTGTTTTTTATCATTTTTATCATATTGGAAACAACATTGTCATATGTCTTTTCTTGGATCTAAATAATACGAAACCTCGCTCTATGATTTGAAGTTAAAATCCTCAAGTATGGTTAAATAACGACTTTTTTCACGTTTTTCATGTAGTTTGATATTACGTAAATATATTAATTTTTACCAATATTTTGATACTATTTTATGTAGTATCACGATATGTGATTTGGCTATCAAATCTCAGAATGTCGCATAATATTGCATTTTAATCAAGTTTTCTTGCATTTTGTTTCGTACAAAAAATCATCGAATTTAGCAATATTTATACGTTTTTCTTTAGGTGATTTAAACAAAATATCATCGAATTAGGCAATATTTTGCCGTTTTTCCACGTTTTTGTGAATTTTCAGTCTATGGGTATTAATTCATTAAATATACGATAAAAATGATGCAAACACACAATTGATTAGAAATTAACCTTAAATACTTCATTTTCAATCAACCGTATGTATCTCGTTAAAATACTGAGTAGGATATTGAAAAGGGGGAGAAGTTCGGTGTTTATTGCATATATCGACGTTTCAACCGGATTAGAGCGGTTTTACGTATACATCTTCCATCGGTAATATAGACGGAAAATCAGGAATATTTTAGTTAATTCTAATGAAAACACATTGTTTTTTATCATTTGTATTGGAAACAACATTGTCATATGTCTTTACTTGGATCTAAATAATACGAAACCTCGCTCTATGATTTGAAGTTAAAATCCTCAAATATGGTTAAATAGTGACTTTTTCACGTTTTTCATGTAGTTTAATATTACGTAAATATATTCATTTTTACCAATATTTTGATACTATTTTATATAGTATCACGATACATGATTTGCCCTTCACATCTCAGAATTTCGCATAATATTGCATTTTAAGCAAGTTTTCTTGCATTTTGTTTCGTACGAAAAATCATCGAATTTAGCAATATTTTGACGTTTATCATCCCCTTTTCCTCTGTGATTTAAACAAAATATCATCGAATTAGGCAATATTTTGCCGTTTTTCCACGTTTTTGTGAATTTTCAGTTTATGGGTATTAATTCATTATATATACGATAAAAATGATGCAAATACATAATTGATTAGATAATAACCTTAAATACTTCATTTTCAATCAACTATTTGTTACTCGTTAAAATACCGAGTAAGATATATAGAAGGGGAGAAGTTCTGTTTTTATTGCATATATCGACGTTTCAGCCGGAATAGAGCGGTTTTCGTGTACATCTTCCATCGGTAATATAGACGGAAAATCAGGAATATTTTAGTTAATTCTAATGAAAACACATTGTTTTTTATCATTTGTATTGGAAACAACATTGTCATATGTCTTTTCTTAGATCTAAATAATACGAAACCTCGCTCTATGATTTGAAGTTAAAATCCTCAAATATGGTTAAATAGTGACTTTTTCACATTTTTCATGTAGTTTGATATTACGTAAATATATTCATTTTTACCAAAATTTCGATACTATTTCATGTAGTATCACGATATGTGATTTGGCCTTCAAATCTCAGAATTTCGAATAGTATTGCATTTTAAGAAAGTTTTCTTGCATTTTGTTTCGTACGAAAAATCATCAAATTTAGTAATATTTTGACGTTTATCATCCCCTTTTCCTCTATGTGATTTATACAAAATATCATCGAATTAGGCAATATTTTGCCGTTTTTTTACGTTTTTGTGAATTTTCAGTTTATGGGTATTAATTCATTATATATACGATAAAAATGATGCAAACACATAATTTATTAGATAATAACCTTAAATACTTCATTTTCAATCAACTATTTGTTTCTCGTTAAAATACTGAGTAAGATATATTAAAGGGGAGAAGTTCTGTTTTTATTGCATATATCGACGTTTCAGCCGGAATAGAGCGGTTTTCGTGTACATCTTCCATCGGTAATATAGACGGAAAATGAGGAACATTTTAGTTAATTCTAATGAAAACACATTGTTTTTTATCATTTGTATTGGAAACAACATTGTCATATGTCTTTTCTTGGATCTAAATAATACGAAACCTCACTCTATGATTTGAAGTTAAAATCCTCAATTATGGTTAAATAGTGAATTTTTTCACGTTTTTCATGTAGTTTGATATTACGTAAATATATTCATTTATACCAATATTTCGATACTATTTCATGTAGTATGACGGTATGTGATTTGGCCTTCAAATCTCAGAATTTCGCATAAAATTGCATTTTAAGCAAGTTTTCTTGCATTTTGTTTCGTACGAAAAATCATCGAATTTAGCAATATTTTGACGTTTATCATCCCCTTTTCCTCTATGTGAATTAAACAAAATATAATCGAATTAGGCAACATTTTGCCGTTTTTCCACGTTTTTGTGATTTTTCAGTCTATGAGTATTAATTCATTATATATACGATAAAAATGATGCAAACACATAATTGATTAGATAAGAACCTTAAATACTTCATTTTCAATCAACTATTTGTTTCTCGTTAAAATACTGAGTAAGATATATAAAAGGGGAGAAGTTCTGTTTTTATTGCATATATCGACGTTTCAGCCGGAATAGAGCGGTTTTCGTGTCCATCTTCCATCGGTAATATAGACGGAAAATCAGGAACATTTTAGTTAATTTTAATGAAAACACATTGTTTTTTATCATTTTTATCATATTGGAAACAACATTGTCATATGTCTTTTCTTGGATCTAAATAATACGAAACCTCGCTCTATGATTTGAAGTTAAAATCCTCAAGTATGGTTAAATAACGACTTTTTTCACGTTTTTCATGTAGTTTGATATTACGTAAATATATTAATTTTTACCAATATTTTGATACTATTTTATGTAGTATCACGATATGTGATTTGGCTATCAAATCTCAGAATGTCGCATAATATTGCATTTTAATCAAGTTTTCTTGCATTTTGTTTCGTACAAAAAATCATCGAATTTAGCAATATTTATACGTTTTTCTTTAGGTGATTTAAACAAAATATCATCGAATTAGGCAATATTTTGCCGTTTTTCCACGTTTTTGTGAATTTTCAGTCTATGGGTATTAATTCATTAAATATACGATAAAAATGATGCAAACACACAATTGATTAGAAATTAACCTTAAATACTTCATTTTCAATCAACCGTATGTATCTCGTTAAAATACTGAGTAGGATATTGAAAAGGGGGAGAAGTTCGGTGTTTATTGCATATATCGACGTTTCAACCGGATTAGAGCGGTTTTACGTATACATCTTCCATCGGTAATATAGACGGAAAATCAGGAATATTTTAGTTAATTCTAATGAAAACACATTGTTTTTTATCATTTGTATTGGAAACAACATTGTCATATGTCTTTACTTGGATCTAAATAATACGAAACCTCGCTCTATGATTTGAAGTTAAAATCCTCAAATATGGTTAAATAGTGACTTTTTCACGTTTTTCATGTAGTTTAATATTACGTAAATATATTCATTTTTACCAATATTTTGATACTATTTTATATAGTATCACGATACATGATTTGCCCTTCACATCTCAGAATTTCGCATAATATTGCATTTTAAGCAAGTTTTCTTGCATTTTGTTTCGTACGAAAAATCATCGAATTTAGCAATATTTTGACGTTTATCATCCCCTTTTCCTCTGTGATTTAAACAAAATATCATCGAATTAGGCAATATTTTGCCGTTTTTCCACGTTTTTGTGAATTTTCAGTTTATGGGTATTAATTCATTATATATACGATAAAAATGATGCAAATACATAATTGATTAGATAATAACCTTAAATACTTCATTTTCAATCAACTATTTGTTACTCGTTAAAATACCGAGTAAGATATATAGAAGGGGAGAAGTTCTGTTTTTATTGCATATATCGACGTTTCAGCCGGAATAGAGCGGTTTTCGTGTACATCTTCCATCGGTAATATAGACGGAAAATCAGGAATATTTTAGTTAATTCTAATGAAAACACATTGTTTTTTATCATTTGTATTGGAAACAACATTGTCATATGTCTTTTCTTAGATCTAAATAATACGAAACCTCGCTCTATGATTTGAAGTTAAAATCCTCAAGTATGTTTAAATAGTGACTTTTTTCACGTTTTTCATGTAGTTTGATATTACGTAAATATATTCATTTTTACCAATATTTTGATACTATTTTATGTAGTATCACGATATGTGATTTGGCTATCAAATCTCAGAATGTCGCATAATATTGCATTTCAAGCAAGTTTTCTTGCATTTTGTTTCGTACAAAAAATCATCGAATTTAGCAATATTTATACTTTTTTCTTTATGTGATTTAAAAAAATATCATCGAATTAGGCAATATTTTGCCGTTTTTCCACGTTTTTGTGAATTTTCAGTCTATGGGTATTAATTCATTAAATATACGATAAAAATGATGCAAACACACAATTGATTAGAAATTAACCTTAAATACTTCATTTTCAATCAACCATATGTATCTCGTTAAAATACTGAGTAGGATATTGAAAAGGGGGAGAAGTTCGGTGTTTATTGCATATATCGACGTTTCAACCGGATTAGAGCGGTTTTACGTATACATCTTCCATCGGTAATATAGACGGAAAATCAGGAATATTTTAGTTAATTCTAATGAAAACACATTGTTTTTTATCATTTGTATTGGAAACAACATTGTCATATGTCTTTACTTGGATCTAAATAATACGAAACCTCGCTCTATGATTTGAAGTTAAAATCCTCAAATATGGTTAAATAGTGACTTTTTCACGTTTTTCATGTAGTTTGATATTACGTAAATATATTCATTTTTACCAATATTTTGATACTATTTTATGTAGTATCACGATACATGATTTGCCCTTCACATCTCAGAATTTCGCATAATATTGCATTTTAAGCAAGTTTTCTTGCATTTTGTTTCGTACGAAAAATCATCGAATTTAGCAATATTTTGACGTTTATCATCCCCTTTTCCTCTGTGATTTAAACAAAATATCATCGAATTAGGCAATATTTTGCCGTTTTTCCACGTTTTTGTGAATTTTCAGTTTATGGGTATTAATTCATTATATATACGATAAAAATGATGCAAACACATAATTGATTAGATAATAACCTTAAATACTTCATTTTCAATCAACTATTTGTTACTCGTAAAAATACCGAGTAAGATATATAGAAGGGGAGAAGTTCTGTTTTTATTGCATATATCGACGTTTCAGCCGGAATAGAGCGGTTTTCGTGTACATCTTCCATCGGAAATATAGACGGAAAATCAGGAATATTTTAGTTAATTCTAATGAAAACACATTGTTTTTTATCATTTGTATTGGAAACAACATTGTCATATGTCTTTTCTTAGATCTAAATAATACGAAACCTCGCTCTATGATTTGAAGTTAAAATCCTCAAATATGGTTAAATAGTGACTTTTTCACATTTTTCATGTAGTTTGATATTACGTAAATATATTCATTTTTACCAAAATTTCGATACTATTTCATGTAGTATCACGATATGTGATTTGGCCTTCAAATCTCAGAATTTCGAATAGTATTGCATTTTAAGAAAGTTTTCTTCCATTTTGTTTCGTACGAAAAATCATCAAATTTAGCAATATTTTGACGTTTATCATCCCCTTTTCCTCTATGTGATTTATACAAAATATCATCGAATTAGGCAATATTTTGCCGTTTTTTTACGTTTTTGTGAATTTTCAGTTTATGGGTATTAATTCATTATATATACGATATAAATGATGCAAACACATAATTGATTAGAAAGTAACCTTAAATGCTTCATTTTCAATCAACTATTTGTTTCTCGTTAAAATACTGAGTAAGATATATTAAAGGGGAGAAGTTCTGTTTTTATTGCATATATCGACGTTTCAGCCGGATTAGAGCGGTTTTCGTGTACATCTTCCATCGGTAATATAGACGGAAAATGAGGAACATTTTAGTTAATTCTAATGAAAACACATTGTTTTTTATCATTTGTATTGGAAACAACATTGTCATATGTCTTTTCTTGGATCTAAATAATACGAAACCTCACTCTATGATTTGAAGTTAAAAATCCTCAAATATGGTTAAATAGTGACTTTTTTCACGTTTTTCATGTAGTTTGATATTACGTAAATATATTCATTATTTACCAATATTTTGATACTATTTTATGTAGTATCACGATATATGATTTGGCCTTCACATCTCAGAATTTCGAATAGTATTGCATTTTAAGAAAGTTTTCTTGTATTTTGTTTCGTACGAAAAATCATCAAATTTAGCAATATTTTGACGTTTATCATCCCCTTTTCCTCTATGTGATTTAAACAAAATATCATCGAATTAGGCAATATTTTGCCGTTTTTTTACGTTTTTGTGAATTTTCAGTTTATGGGTATTAATTCATTATATATACGATAAAAATGATGCAAACACATAATTGATTAGATAATAACCTTAAATACTTCATTTTCAATCAACCATATGTATCTCGTTAAAATACTGAGCAGGATATTAAAAAGGGGGAGAAGTTCGGTTTTTACTGCATATATCGACGTTTCAACCGGATTAGAGCGGTTTTACGCGTACATCTTCCATCGGTAATATAGACGGAAAATCAGGAATATTTTAGTTAATTCTAATGAAAACACATTGTTTTTTATCATTTGTATTGGAAACAACATTGTCATATGTCTTTACTTGGATCTAAATAATACGAAACCTCGCTCTATGATTTGAAGTTAAAATCCTCAAATATGGTTAAATAGTGACTTTTTCACGTTTTTCATGTAGTTTGATATTACGTACATATATTCATTTATACCAATATTTTGATACTATTTTATGTAGTATCACGATACATGATTTGCCCTTCACATCTCAGAATTTCGCATAATATTGCATTTTAAGCAAGTTTTCTTGCATTTTGTTTCGTACGAAAAATCATCGAATTTAGCAATATTTTGACGTTTATCATCCCCTTTTCCTCTGTGATTTAAACAAAATATCATCGAATTAGGCAATATTTTGCCGTTTTTCCACGTTTTTGTGAATTTTCAGTTTATGGGTATTAATTCATTATATATACGATAAAAATGATGCAAACACATAATTGATTAGATAATAACCTTAAATACTTCATTTTCAATCAACTATTTGTTACTCGTTAAAATACCGAGTAAGATATATAGAAGGGGAGAAGTTCTGTTTTTATTGCATATATCGACGTTTCAGCCGGAATAGAGCGGTTTTCGTGTACATCTTCCATCGGTAATATAGACGGAAAATCAGGAATATTTTAGTTAATTCTAATGAAAACACATTGTTTTTTATCATTTGTATTGGAAACAACATTGTCATATGTCTTTTCTTAGATCTAAATAATACGAAACCTCGCTCTATGATTTGAAGTTAAAATCCTCAAGTATGTTTATATAGTGACTTTTTTCACGTTTTTCATGTAGTTTGATATTACGTAAATATATTCATTTTTACCAAAATTTCGATACTATTTCATGTAGTATCACGATATGTGATTTGGCCTTCAAATCTCAGAATTTCGAATAGTATTGCATTTTAAGAAAGTTTTCTTGCATTTTGTTTCGTACGAAAAATCATCAAATTTAGCAATATTTTGACGTTTATCATCCCCTTTTCCTCTATGTGATTTATACAAAATATCATCGAATTAGGCAATATTTTGCCGTTTTTTTACGTTTTTGTGAATTTTCAGTTTATGGGTATTAATTCATTATATATACGATAAAAATGATGCAAACACATAATTTATTAGATAATAACCTTAAATACTTCATTTTCAATCAACTATTTGTTTCTCGTTAAAATACTGAGTAAGATATATTAAAGGGGAGAAGTTCTGTTTTTATTGCATATATCGACGTTTCAGCCGGAATAGAGCGGTTTTCGTGTACATCTTCCATCGGTAATATAGACGGAAAATGAGGAACATTTTAGTTAATTCTAATGAAAACACATTGTTTTTTATCATTTGTATTGGAAACAACATTGTCATATGTCTTTTCTTGGATCTAAATAATACGAAACCTCACTCTATGATTTGAAGTTAAAATCCTCAAATATGGTTAAATAGTGACTTTTTCACATTTTTCATGTAGTTTGATATTACGTAAATATATTCATTTTTACCAAAATTTCGATACTATTTCATGTAGTATCACGATATGTGATTTGGCCTTCAAATCTCAGAATTTCGAATAGTATTGCATTTTAAGAAAGTTTTCTTCCATTTTGTTTCGTACGAAAAATCATCAAATTTAGCAATATTTTGACGTTTATCATCCCCTTTTCCTCTATGTGATTTATACAAAATATCATCGAATTAGGCAATATTTTGCCGTTTTTTTACGTTTTTGTGAATTTTCAGTTTATGGGTATTAATTCATTATATATACGATATAAATGATGCAAACACATAATTGATTAGAAAGTAACCTTAAATGCTTCATTTTCAATCAACTATTTGTTTCTCGTTAAAATACTGAGTAAGATATATTAAAGGGGAGAAGTTCTGTTTTTATTGCATATATCGACGTTTCAGCCGGATTAGAGCGGTTTTCGTGTACATCTTCCATCGGTAATATAGACGGAAAATGAGGAACATTTTAGTTAATTCTAATGAAAACACATTGTTTTTTATCATTTGTATTGGAAACAACATTGTCATATGTCTTTTCTTGGATCTAAATAATACGAAACCTCACTCTATGATTTGAAGTTAAAAATCCTCAAATATGGTTAAATAGTGACTTTTTTCACGTTTTTCATGTAGTTTGATATTACGTAAATATATTCATTATTTACCAATATTTTGATACTATTTTATGTAGTATCACGATATATGATTTGGCCTTCACATCTCAGAATTTCGAATAGTATTGCATTTTAAGAAAGTTTTCTTGTATTTTGTTTCGTACGAAAAATCATCAAATTTAGCAATATTTTGACGTTTATCATCCCCTTTTCCTCTATGTGATTTAAACAAAATATCATCGAATTAGGCAATATTTTGCCGTTTTTTTACGTTTTTGTGAATTTTCAGTTTATGGGTATTAATTCATTATATATACGATAAAAATGATGCAAACACATAATTGATTAGATAATAACCTTAAATACTTCATTTTCAATCAACCATATGTATCTCGTTAAAATACTGAGCAGGATATTGAAAAGGGGGAGAAGTTCGGTTTTTACTGCATATATCGACGTTTCAACCGGATTAGAGCGGTTTTACGCGTACATCTTCCATCGGTAATATAGACGGAAAATCAGGAATATTTTAGTTAATTCTAATGAAAACACATTGTTTTTTATCATTTGTATTGGAAACAACATTGTCATATGTCTTTACTTGGATCTAAATAATACGAAACCTCGCTCTATGATTTGAAGTTAAAATCCTCAAATATGGTTAAATAGTGACTTTTTCACGTTTTTCATGTAGTTTGATATTACGTACATATATTCATTTATACCAATATTTTGATACTATTTTATGTAGTATCACGATACATGATTTGCCCTTCACATCTCAGAATTTCGCATAATATTGCATTTTAAGCAAGTTTTCGTGCATTTTGTTTCGTACGAAAAATCATCGAATTTAGCAATATTTTGACGTTTATCATCCCCTTTTCCTCTGTGATTTAAACAAAATATCATCGAATTAGGCAATATTTTGCCGTTTTTCCACGTTTTTGTGAATTTTCAGTTTATGGGTATTAATTCATTATATATACGATAAAAATGATGCAAACACATAATTGATTAGATAATAACCTTAAATACTTCATTTTCAATCAACTATTTGTTACTCGTTAAAATACCGAGTAAGATATATAGAAGGGGAGAAGTTCGAATTTTATTGCATATATCGACGTTTCAGCCGGAATAGAGCGGTTTTCGTGTACATCTTCCATCGGTAATATAGACGGAAAATCAGGAATATTTTAGTTAATTCTAATGAAAACACATTGTTTTTTATCATTTGTATTGGAAACAACATTGTCATATGTCTTTTCTTAGATCTAAATAATACGAAACCTCGCTCTATGATTTGAAGTTAAAATCCTCAAGTATGTTTATATAGTGACTTTTTTCACGTTTTTCATGTAGTTTGATATTACGTAAATATATTCATTTTTACCAAAATTTCGATACTATTTCATGTAGTATCACGATATGTGATTTGGCCTTCAAATCTCAGAATTTCGAATAGTATTGCATTTTAAGAAAGTTTTCTTGCATTTTGTTTCGTACGAAAAATCATCAAATTTAGCAATATTTTGACGTTTATCATCCCCTTTTCCTCTATGTGATTTATACAAAATATCATCGAATTAGGCAATATTTTGCCGTTTTTTTACGTTTTTGTGAATTTTCAGTTTATGGGTATTAATTCATTATATATACGATAAAAATGATGCAAACACATAATTTATTAGATAATAACCTTAAATACTTCATTTTCAATCAACTATTTGTTTCTCGTTAAAATACTGAGTAAGATATATTAAAGGGGAGAAGTTCTGTTTTTATTGCATATATCGACGTTTCAGCCGGAATAGAGCGGTTTTCGTGTACATCTTCCATCGGTAATATAGACGGAAAATGAGGAACATTTTAGTTAATTCTAATGAAAACACATTGTTTTTTATCATTTGTATTGGAAACAACATTGTCATATGTCTTTTCTTGGATCTAAATAATACGAAACCTCACTCTATGATTTGAAGTTAAAATCCTCAAGTATGGTTAAATAGTGAATTTTTTCACGTTTTTCATGTAGTTTGATATTACGTAAATATATTCATTTATACCAATATTTCGATACTATTTCATGTAGTATCACGATATGTGATTTGGCTATCAAATCTCAGAATGTCGCATAATATTGCATTTTAAGCAAGTTTTCTTGCATTTTGTTTCGTACAAAAAATCATCGAATTTAGCAATATTTATACGTTTTTCTTTAGGTGATTTAAACAAAATATCATCGAATTAGGCAATATTTTGCCGTTTTTCCACGTTTTTGTGAATTTTCAGTCTATGGGTATTAATTCATTAAATATACGAAAAAAATGATGCAAACACACAATTGATTAGAAATTAACCTTAAATACTTCATTTTCAATCAACCATATGTATCTCGTTAAAATACTGAGTAGGATATTGAAAAGGGGGAGAAGTTCGGTGTTTATTGCATATATCGACGTTTCAACCGGATTAGAGCGGTTTTACGTATACATCTTCCATCGGTAATATAGACGGAAAATCAGGAATATTTTAGTTAATTCTAATGAAAACACATTGTTTTTTTTCATTTATATTGGAAACAACATTGTCATATGTCTTTTCTTGGATCTAAATAATACGAAACCTAGCTCTATGATTTGAAGTCAAAATCCTCAAGTATGGTTAAATAGTGACTTTTTTCACCTTTTTCATGTAGTTTGATATTACGTAAATATATTCATTTTTACCAAAATTTCGATACTATTTCATGTAGTATCACGATATGGGATTTGGCCTTCAAATCTCAGAATTTCGAATAATATTGCATTTTAAGAAAGTTTTCTTGCATTTTGTTTCGTACGAAAAATCATCAAATTTAGCAATATTTTGACGTTTATCATCCCCTTTTCCTCTATGTGATTTAAACAAAATATCATCGAATTAGGCAATATTTTGCCGTTTTTCCACGTTTTTGTGAATTTTCAGTTTATAGGTATTAATTCAATAAATATACGATAAAAATGATGCAAACACATAATTGATTAGAAAGTAACCTTAAATGCTTCATTTTCAATCAACCATTTTTTTCTCGTAAAAATACTGAGTAGGATATTGAAAATGGAAGAAGTTCGATTTTTATTGTATATATCGACGTTTCAGCCGGATTAGAGCGGTTTTCGTGTCCATCTTCCATCGGTAATATAAACGAAAAATCAGGAACATTTTAGTTAATTCTAATGAAAACACATTGATTTTTATCGTTTGTATTGGAAACAACATTGTCATATGTCTTTTCTTGGATCTAAATAATACGAAACCTCGCTCTATGATTTGAAGTTAAAAATCCTCAAATATGGTTAAATAGTGACTTTTTTCACGTTTTTCATGTAGTTTGATATTACGTAAATATATTCATTATTTACCAATATTTTGATACTATTTTATGTAGTATCACGATATATGATTTGGCCTTCACATCTCAGAATTTCGAATAGTATTGCATTTTATGAAAGTTTTCTTGTATTTTGTTTCGTACGAAAAATCATCAAATTTAGCAATATTTTGACGTTTATCATCCCCTTTTCCTCTATGTGATTTAAACAAAATATCATCGAATTAGGCAATATTTTGCCGTTTTTTTACGTTTTTGTGAATTTTCAGTTTATGGGTATTAATTCATTATATATACGATAAAAATGATGCAAACACATAATTGATTAGATAATAACCTTAAATACTTCATTTTCAATCAACCATATGTATCTCGTTAAAATACTGAGCAGGATATTGAAAAGGGGGAGAAGTTCGGTTTTTACTGCATATATCGACGTTTCAACCGGATTAGAGCGGTTTTACGCGTACATCTTCCATCGGTAATATAGACGGAAAATCAGGAATATTTTAGTTAATTCTAATGAAAACACATTGTTTTTTATCATTTGTATTGGAAACAACATTGTCATATGTCTTTACTTGGATCTAAATAATACGAAACCTCGCTCTATGATTTGAAGTTAAAATCCTCAAATATGGTTAAATAGTGACTTTTTCACGTTTTTCATGTAGTTTGATATTACGTAAATATATTCATTTTTACCAATATTTTGATACTATTTTATGTAGTATCACGATACATGATTTGCCCTTCACATCTCAGAATTTCGCATAATATTGCATTTTAAGCAAGTTTTCTTGCATTTTGTTTCGTACGAAAAATCATCGAATTTAGCAATATTTTGACGTTTATCATCCCCTTTTCCTCTGTGATTTAAACAAAATATCATCGAATTAGGCAATATTTTGCCGTTTTTCCACGTTTTTGTGAATTTTCAGTTTATGGGTATTAATTCATTATATATACGATAAAAATGATGCAAACACATAATTGATTAGATAATAACCTTAAATACTTCATTTTCAATCAACTATTTGTTACTCGTAAAAATACCGAGTAAGATATATAGAAGGGGAGAAGTTCTGTTTTTATTGCATATATCGACGTTTCAGCCGGAATAGAGCGGTTTTCGTGTACATCTTCCATCGGTAATATAGACGGAAAATCAGGAATATTTTAGTTAATTCTAATGAAAACACATTGTTTTTTATCATTTGTATTGGAAACAACATTGTCATATGTCTTTTCTTAGATCTAAATAATACGAAACCTCGCTCTATGATTTGAAGTTAAAATCCTCAAGTATGTTTAAATAGTGACTTTTTTCACGTTTTTCATGTAGTTTGATATTACGTAAATATATTCATTTTTACCAATATTTTGATACTATTTTATGTAGTATCACGATATGTGATTTGGCTATCAAATCTCAGAATGTCGCATAATATTGCATTTCAAGCAAGTTTTCTTGCATTTTGTTTCGTACAAAAAATCATCGAATTTAGCAATATTTATACTTTTTTCTTTATGTGATTTAAAAAAATATCATCGAATTAGGCAATATTTTGCCGTTTTTCCACGTTTTTGTGAATTTTCAGTCAATGGGTATTAATTCATTAAATATACGATAAAAATGATGCAAACACACAATTGATTAGAAATTAACCTTAAATACTTCATTTTCAATCAACCATATGTATCTCGTTAAAATACTGAGTAGGATATTGAAAAGGGGGAGAAGTTCGGTGTTTATTGCATATATCGACGTTTCAACCGGATTAGAGCGGTTTTACGTATACATCTTCCATCGGTAATATAGACGGAAAATCAGGAATATTTTAGTTAATTCTAATGAAAACACATTGTTTTTTATCATTTGTATTGGAAACAACATTGTCATATGTCTTTACTTGGATCTAAATAATACGAAACCTCGCTCTATGATTTGAAGTTAAAATCCTCAAATATGGTTAAATAGTGACTTTTTCACGTTTTTCATGTAGTTTGATATTACGTAAATATATTCATTTTTACCAATATTTTGATACTATTTTATGTAGTATCACGATACATGATTTGCCCTTCACATCTCAGAATTTCGCATAATATTGCATTTTAAGCAAGTTTTCTTGCATTTTGTTTCGTACGAAAAATCATCGAATTTAGCAATATTTTGACGTTTATCATCCCCTTTTCCTCTGTGATTTAAACAAAATATCATCGAATTAGGCAATATTTTGCCGTTTTTCCACGTTTTTGTGAATTTTCAGTTTATGGGTATTAATTCATTATATATACGATAAAAATGATGCAAACACATAATTGATTAGATAATAACCTTAAATACTTCATTTTCAATCAACTATTTGTTACTCGTAAAAATACCGAGTAAGATATATAGAAGGGGAGAAGTTCTGTTTTTATTGCATATATCGACGTTTCAGCCGGAATAGAGCGGTTTTCGTGTACATCTTCCATCGGTAATATAGACGGAAAATCAGGAATATTTTAGTTAATTCTAATGAAAACACATTGTTTTTTATCATTTGTATTGGAAACAACATTGTCATATGTCTTTTCTTAGATCTAAATAATACGAAACCTCACTCTATGATTTGAAGTTAAAATCCTCAAATATGGTTAAATAGTGACTTTTTTCACATTTTTCATGTAGTTTGATATTACGTAAATATATTCATTTTTACCAAAATTTCGATACTATTTCATGTAGTATCACGATATGTGATTTGGCCTTCAAATCTCTGAATTTCGAATAGTATTGCATTTTAAGAAAGTTTTCTTGCATTTTGTTTCGTACGAAAAATCATCAAATTTAGCAATATTTTGACGTTTATCATCCCCTTTTCCTCTATGTGATTTAAACAAAATATCATCGAATTAGGCAATATTTTGCCGTTTTTTTACGTTTTTGTGAATTTTCAGTTTATGGGTATTAATTCATTATATATACGATAAAAATGATGCAAACACATAATTTATTAGATAATAACCTTAAATACTTCATTTTCAATCAACTATTTGTTTCTCGTTAAAATACTGAGTAAGATTTATTAAAGGGGAGAAGTTCTGTTTTTATTGCATATATCGACGTTTCAGCCGGAATAGAGCGGTTTTCGTGTACATCTTCCATCGGTAATATAGACGGAAAATGAGGAACATTTTAGTTAATTCTAATGAAAACACATTGTTTTTTATCATTTGTATTGGAAACAACATTGTCATATGTCTTTTCTTGGATCTAAATAATACGAAACCTCACTCTATGATTTGAAGTTAAAATCCTCAAGTATGGTTAAATAGTGAATTTTTTCACGTTTTTCATGTAGTTTGATATTACGTAAATATATTCATTTATACCAATATTTCAATACTATTTCATGTAGTATCACGATATGTGATTTGGCTATCAAATCTCAGAATGTCGCAAAATATTGCATTTTAAGCAAGTTTTCTTGCATTTTGTTTCGTACAAAAAATCATCGAATTTAGCAATATTTATACGTTTTTCTTTAGGTGATTTAAACAAAATATCATCGAATTAGGCAATATTTTGCCGTTTTTCCACGTTTTTGTGAATTTTCAGTCTATGGGTATTAATTCATTAAATATACGAAAAAAATGATGCAAACACACAATTGATTAGAAATTAACCTTAAATACTTCATTTTCAATCAACCATATGTATCTCGTTAAAATACTGAGTAGGATATTGAAAAGGGGGAGAAGTTCGGTGTTTATTGCATATATCGACGTTTCAACCGGATTAGAGCGGTTTTACGTATACATCTTCCATCGGTAATATAGACGGAAAATCAGGAATATTTTAGTTAATTCTAATGAAAACACATTGTTTTTTATCATTTATATTGGAAACAACATTGTCATATGTCTTTTCTTGGATCTAAATAATACGAAACCTCGCTCTATGATTTGAAGTCAAAATCCTCAAATATGGTTAAATAGTGACTTTTTTCACCTTTTTCATGTAGTTTGATATTACGTAAATATATTCATTTTTACCAAAATTTCGATACTATTTCATGTAGTATCACGATATGGGATTTGGCCTTCAAATCTCAGAATTTCGAATAATATTGCATTTTAAGAAAGTTTTCTTGCATTTTGTTTCGTACGAAAAGTCATCAAATTTAGCAATATTTTGACGTTTATCATCCCCTTTTCCTCTATGTGATTTAAACAAAATATCATCGAATTAGGCAATATTTTGCCGTTTTTCCACGTTTTTGTGAATTTTCAGTTTATAGGTATTAATTCAATAAATATACGATAAAAATGATGCAAACACATAATTGATTAGAAAGTAACCTTAAATGCTTCATTTTCAATCAACCATTTTTTTCTCGTAAAAATACTGAGTAGGATATTGAAAATGGAAGAAGTTCGATTTTTATTGCATATATCGACGTTTCAGCCGGATTAGAGCGGTTTTCGTGTCCATCTTCCATCGGTAATATAAACGAAAAATCAGGAACATTTTAGTTAATTCTAATGAAAACACATTGATTTTTATCGTTTGTATTGGAAACAACATTGTCATATGTCTTTTCTTGGATCTAAATAATACGAAACCTCGCTCTATGATTTGAAGTTAAAAATCCTCAAATATGGTTAAATAGTGACTTTTTTCACGTTTTTCATGTAGTTTGATATTACGTAAATATATTCATTATTTACCAATATTTTGATACTATTTTATGTAGTATCACGATATATGATTTGGCCTTCACATCTCAGAATTTCGAATAGTATTGCATTTTAAGAAAGTTTTCTTGTATTTTGTTTCGTACGAAAAATCATCAAATTTAGCAATATTTTGACGTTTATCATCCCCTTTTCCTCTATGTGATTTAAACAAAATATCATCGAATTAGGCAATATTTTGCCGTTTTTTTACGTTTTTGTGAATTTTCAGTTTATGGGTATTAATTCATTATATATACGATAAAAATGATGCAAACACATAATTGATTAGATAATAACCTTAAATACTTCATTTTCAATCAACCATATGTATCTCGTTAAAATACTGAGCAGGATATTGAAAAGGGGGAGAAGTTCGGTTTTTACTGCATATATCGACGTTTCAACCGGATTAGAGCGGTTTTACGCGTACATCTTCCATCGGTAATATAGACGGAAAATCAGGAATATTTTAGTTAATTCTAATGAAAACACATTGTTTTTTATCATTTGTATTGGAAACAACATTGTCATATGTCTTTACTTGGATCTAAATAATACGAAACCTCGCTCTATGATTTGAAGTTTAAATCCTCAAATATGGTTAAATAGTGACCTTTTCACGTTTTTCATGTAGTTTGATATTACGTAAATATATTCATTTTTACCAATATTTTGATACTATTTTATGTAGTATCACGATATATGATTTGGCCTTCACGTCTCAGAATTTCGCATAATATTGCATTTTAAGCAAGTTTTCTTGCATTTTGTTTCGTACGAAAAATCATCGAATTTAGCAATATTTTGACGTTTATCATCCCCTTTTCCTCTGTGATTTAAACAAAATATCATCGAATTAGGCAATATTTTGCCGTTTTTCCACGTTTTTGTGAATTTTCAGTTTATGGGTATTAATTCATTATATATACGATAAAAATGATGCAAACACATAATTGATTAGATAATAACCTTAAATACTTCATTTTCAATCAACTATTTGTTTCTCGTTAAATTACTGAGTAAGATATATAAAAGGGGAGAAGTTCTGTTTTTATTGCATATATCGACGTTTCAGCCGGAATAGAGCGGGTTTTCGTGTACATCTTCCATCGGTAATATAGACGGAAAATCAGGAACATTTTAGTTAATTCTAATGAAAACACATTGTTTTTTAACATTTGTATTGGAAACAACATTGTCATATGTCTTTTCTTGGATCTAAATAATACGAAACCTCACTCTAAGATTTGAAGTTAGAATCCTCAAGTATGGTTAAATAGTGACTTTTTTAATGTTTTTCATGTAGTTTGATATTACGTAAATATATTCATTTATACCAATATTTCGATACTATTTCATGTAGTATGACGGTATGTGATTTGGCCTTCAAATCTCAGAATTTCGCATAAAATTGCATTTTAAGCAAGTTTTCTTGCATTTTGTTTCGTACGAAAAATCATCGAATTTAGCAATATTTTGACGTTTATCATTGATTAGATAATAACCTTAAATACTTCATTTTCAATCAACTATTTGTTTCTCGTTAAAATACTGAGTAAGATATATAAAAGGGGAGAAGTTCTGTTTTTATTGCATATATCGACGTTTCAGCCGGAATAGAGCGGTTTTCGTGTACATCTTCCATCGGTAATATAGACGGAAAATCAGGAACATTTTAGTTAATTCTAATGAAAACACATTGTTTTTTATCATTTGTATTGGAAACAACATTGTCATATGTCTTTTCTTGGATCTAAATAATACGAAACCTCACTCTATGATTTGAAGTTAAAATCCTCAAGTATGGTTAAATAGTGACTTTTTTCACGTTTTTCATGTAGTTTGATATTACGTAAATATATTCATTTATACCAATATTTCGATACTATTTCATGTAGTATGACGATATGTGATTTGGCCTTCAAATCTCAGAATTTCGCATAAAATTGCATTTTAAGCAAGTTTTCTTGCATTTTGTTTCGTACGAAAAATCATCGAATTTAGCAATATTTTGACGTTTATCATCCCCTTTTCCTCTATGTGAGTTAAACAAAATATAATCGAATTAGGCAACATTTTGCCGTTTTTCCACGTTTTTGTGAATTTTCAGTCTATGAGTATTAATTCATTATATATATACGATAAAAATGATGCAAACTCATAATTGATTAGATAATAACCTTAAGTACTTCTTTTTCAATCAACTATTTGTTTCTCGTTAAAATACTGAGTAAGATATATAAAAGGGGAGAAGTTCTGTTTTTATTGCATATATCGACGTTTCAGCCGGAATTGAGCGGTTTTCGTGTACATCTTCCATCGGTAATATAGACGGAAAATGAGGAACATTTTAGTTAATTTTAATGAAAACACATTGTTTTTTATCATTTTTATCATATTGGAAACAACATTGTCATATGTCTTTTCTTGGATCTAAATAATACGAAACCTCGCTCTATGATTTGAGGTTAAAATCCTCAAGTATGGTTAAATAGTGACTTTTTTCACGTTTTTCATATAGTTTGATATTACGTAAATATATTCATTTTTACCAATATTTTGATACTATTTTATGTAGTATCACGATATGTGATTTGGCTATCAAATCTCAGAATGTCGCATAATATTGCATTTTAAGCAAGTTTTCTTGCATTTTGTTTCGTACAAAAAATCATCGAATTTAGCAATATTTATACGTTTTTCTTTATGTGATTTAAACAAAATATCATCGAATTAGGCAATATTTTTCCGTTTTTCCACGTTTTTGTGAATTTTCAGTCTATGGGTATTAATTCATTAAATATACGATAAGAATGATGCAAACACACAATTGATTAGAAATTAACCTTAAATACTTCATTTTCAATCAACCATATGTATCTCGTTAAAATACTGAGTAGGATATTGAAAAGGGGGAGAAGTTCGGTTTTTATTGCATATATCGACGTTTCAACCGGATTAGAGCGGTTTTACGTGTACATCTTCCATCGGTAATATAGACGGAAAATCAGGAATATTTTAGTTAATTCTAATGAAAACACATTGTTTTTTATCATTTGTATTGGAAACAACATTGTCATATGTCTTTTCTTGGATCTAAATAATACGAAACCTCGCTCTATGATTTGAAGTTAAACTCCTCAAATATGGTTAAATAGTGACTTTTTCACGTTTTTAATGTAGTTTGATATTACGTAAATATATTCATTTTTACCAATATTTTGATACTATTTTATGTAATATCACGATATATGATTTGGCCTTCACATCTCAGAATTTCGCATAATATTGCATTTTAAGCAAGTTTTCTTGCATTTTGTTTCGTACGAAAAATCATCGAATTTAGCAATATTTGACGTTTATCATCCCCTTTTCCTCTATGTGAGTTAAACAAAATATCATCGAATTAGGCAACATTTTGCCGTTTTCCACGTTTTTGTGAATTTTCAGTCTATGAGTATTAATTCATTATATATACGATAAAAATGATGCAAACACATAATTGATTAGATAATAACCTTAAATACTTCATTTCCAATCAACTATTTGTTTCTCGTTAAAATACTGAGTAAGATATATAAAAGGGGAGAAGTTCTGTTTTTATTGCATATATCGACGTTTCAGCCGGAATAGAGCGGTTTTCGTTTACATCTTCCATCGGTAATATAGACGGAAAATCAGGAACATTTTAGTTAATTTTAATGAAAACACATTGTTTTTTATCATTTTTATCATATTGGAAACAACATTGTCATATGTCTTTTCTTGGATCTAAATAATACGAAACCTCGCTCTAAGATTTGAAGGTAAAATCCTCAAGTATGGTTAAATAGTGACTTTTTTCACATTTTTCATGTAGTTTGATATTAAGTAAATATATTCATTTTTACCAAAATTTCGATACTATTTCATGTAGTATCACGATATGTGATTTGGCCTTCAAATCTCAGAATTTCGAATAGTATTGCATTTTAAGAAAGTTTTCTTGCATTTTGTTTCGTACGAAAAATCATCAAATTTAGCAATATTTTGACGTTTATCATCCCCTTTTCCTCTATGTGAGTTAAACAAAATATCATCGAATTAGGCAATATTTTGCCGTTTTTCCACGTTTTTGTGAATTTTCAGTTTATGGATATTAATTCATTATATATACGATAAAAATGATGCAAACACACAATTGATTAGAAATTAACCTTAAATACTTCATTTTCAATCAACCATATGTATCTCGTTAAAATACTGAGTAGGATATTGAAAAGGGGGAGAAGTTCGGTTTTTATTGCATATATCGACGTTTCAACCGGATTAGAGCGGTTTTACGTGTACATCTTCCATCGGTAATATAGACGGAAAATCAGGAATATTTTAGTTAATTCTAATGAAAACACATTGTTTTTTATCATTTGTATTGGAAACAACATTGTCATATGTCTTTTCTTGGATCTAAATAATACGAAACCTCGCTCTATGATTTGAAGTTAAAATCCTCAAATATGGTTAAATAGTGACTTTTTTCACATTTTTCATGTAGTTTGATATTACGTAAATATATTCATTTTTACCAAAATTTCGATACTATTTCATGTAGTATCACGATATGTGATTTGGCCTTCAAATCTCAGAATTTCGAATAGTATTGCATTTTAAGAAAGTTTTCTTGCATTTTGTTTCGTACGAAAAATCATCAAATTTAGCAATATTTTGACGTTTATCATCCCCTTTTCCAATATGTGAGTTAAACAAAATATCATCGAATTAGGCAATATTTTGCCGTTTTTCCACGTTTTTGTGAATTTTCAGTTTATGGGTATTAATTCATTATATATACGATAAAAATGATGCAAACACACAATTGATTAGAAATTAACCTTAAATACTTCATTTTCAATCAACCATATGTATCTCGTTAAAATACTGAGTAGGATATTGAAAAGGGGGAGAAGTTCGGTTTTTATTGCATATATCGACGTTTCAACCGGATTAGAGCGGTTTTACGTGTACATCTTCCATTGGTAATATAGACGGAAAATCAGGAATATTTTAGTTAATTCTAATGAAAACACATTGTTTTTTATCATTTGTATTGGAAACAACATTGTCATATGTCTTTTCTTGGATCTAAATAATACGAAACCTCGCTCTATGATTTGAAGTTAAAATCCTCAAATATGGTTAAATAGTGACTTTTTTCACATTTTTCATGCAGTTTGATATTACGTAAATATATTCATTTTTACCAAAATTTCGATACTATTTCATGTAGTATCACGATATGTGATTTGGCCTTCAAATCTCAGAATTTCGAATAGTATTGCATTTTAAGAAAGTTTTCTTGCATTTTGTTTCGTACGAAAAATCATCAAATTTAGCAATATTTTGACGTTTATCATCCCCTTTTCCTCTATGTGATTTAAACAAAATATCATCGAATTAGGCAATATTTTGCCGTTTTTCCACGTTTTTGTGAATTTTCAGTTTATAGGTAATAATTCAATAAATATACGGTAAAAATGATGCAAACACATAATTGATTAGAAAGTAACCTTAAATGCTTCATTTTCAATCAACCATTTTTTTCTCGTAAAAATACCGAGTAGGATATTGAAAATGGGAGAAGTTCGATTTTTATTGCATATATCGACGTTTCAGCCGGATTAGAGCGGTTTTCGTGTCCATCTTCCATCGGTAATATAAACGAAAAATCAGGAACATTTTAGTTAATTCTAATGAAAACACATTGTTTTTTATCATTTGTATTGGAAACAACATTGTCATATGTCTTTTCTTGGATCTAAATAATACGAAACCTCGCTCTATGATTTGAAGTTAAAATCCTCAAGTATGGTTAAATAGTGACTTTTTTCACGTTTTTCATGAAGTTTGATATTACGTAGATATATTCATTTATACCAATATTTCGATACTATTTCATTTAGTATCACGATATGTGATTTGGCTATCAAATCTCAGAATGTCGCATAATATTGCATTTTAAGCAAGTTTTCTTGCATTTTGTTTCGTACAAAAAATCATCGAATTTAGCAATATTTATACGTTTTTCTTTAGGTGATTTAAACAAAATATCATCGAATTAGGCAATATTTTGCCGTTTTTCCACGTTTTTGTGAATTTTCAGTCTATGGGTATTAATTCATTAAATATACGATAAAAATGATGCAAACACACAATTGATTAGAAATTAACCTTAAATACTTCATTTTCAATCAACCATATGTATCTCGTTAAAATACTGAGTAGGATATTGAAAAGGGGGAGAAGTTCGGTGTTTATTGCATATATCGACGTTTCAACCGGATTAGAGCGGTTTTACGTATACATCTTCCATCGGTAATATAGACGGAAAATCAGGAATATTTTAGTTAATTCTAATGAAAAAACATTGTTTTTTTTCATTTATATTGGAAACAACATTGTCATATGTCTTTTCTTGGATCTAAATAATACGAAACCTCGCTCTATGATTTGAAGTCAAAATCCTCAAATATGGTTAAATAGTGACTTTTTTCACCTTTTTCATGTAGTTTGATATTACGTAAATATATTCATTTTTACCAAAATTTCGATACTATTTCATGTAGTATCACGATATGGGATTTGGACTTCAAATCTCAGAATTTCGAATAATATTGCATTTTAAGAAAGTTTTCTTGCATTTTGTTTCGTACGAAAAATCATCGAATTTAGCAATATTTTGACGTTTATCATCCCCTTTTCCTCTATGTGAGTTAAAAAAATATCATCGAATTAGGCAACATTTTGCCGTTTTTCCACGTTTTTGTGAATTTTCAGTTTATAGGTAATAATGCAATAAATATACGATAAAAATGATGCAAACACATAATTGATTAGAAAGTAACCTTAAATGCTTCATTTTCAATCAACCATTTTTTTCTCGTAAAAATACTGAGTAGGATATTGAAAATGGGAGAAGTTCGATTTTTATTGCATATATCGACGTTTCAGCCGGATTTGAGCGGTTTTCGTGTCCATCTTCCATCGGTAATATAAACGAAAAATCAGGAACATTTTAGTTAATTCTAATGAAAACACATTTTTCATGTAGTTTGATATTACGTAAATATACTCATTTTTACCAATATTTTGATACTATTTTATGTAGTATCACGATATATGATTTGGCCTTCACATCTCAGAATTTCGCATAATATTGCATTTTAAGCAAGTTTTCTTGCATTTTGTTTCGTACGAAAAATCATCGAATTTAGCAATATTTTGACGTTTATCATTGATTAGATTAGATAATGACGTTTAATTAGATGATGTTAGATTAGATTAGATGACGTTAATTAGATGATGACGTTTATCATTGATTAGATAATAACCTTAAATACTTCATTTTCAATCAACTATTTGTTTCTCGTTAAAATACTGAGTAAGATATATAAAAGGGGAGAAGTTCTGTTTTTATTGCATTTATCGACGTTTCAGCCGGAATAGAGCGGTTTTCGTGTACATCTTCCATCGGTAATATAGACGGAAAATCAGGAACATTTTAGTTAATTCTAATGAAAACACATTGTTTTTTATCATTTGTATTGGAAACAACATTGTCATATGTCTTTTCTTGGATCTAAATAATACGAAACCTCACTCTATGATTTGAAGTTAAAATCCTCAAGTATGGTTAAATAGTGACTTTTTTCACGTTTTTCATGTAGTTTGATATTACGTAAATATATTCATTTATACCAATATTTCGAAACTATTTCATGTAGTATGACGATATGTGATTTGGCCTTCAAATCTCAGAATTTCGCATAAAATTGCATTTTAAGCAAGTTTTCTTGCATTTTGTTTCGTACGAAAAATCATCGAATTTAGCAATATTTTGACGTTTATCATCCCCTTTTCCTCTATGTGAGTTAAACAAAATATAATCGAATTAGGCAACATTTTGCCGTTTTTCCACGTTTTTGTGAATTTTCAGTCTATGAGTATTAATTCATTATATATACGATAAAAATGATGCAAACTCATAATTGATTAGATAATAACCTTAAATACTTCATTTCCAATCAACTATTTGTTTCTCGTTAAAATACTGAGTAAGATATATAAAAGGGGAGAAGTTCTGTTTTTATTGCATATATCGACGTTTCAGCCGGAATAGAGCGGTTTTCGTTTACATCTTCCATCGGTGATATAGACGGAAAATCAGGAACATTTTAGTTAATTTTAATGAAAACACATTGTTTTTTTATCATTTTTATCATATTGGAAACAACATTGTCATATGTCTTTTCTTGGATCTAAATAATACGAAACCTCGCTCTATGATTTGAAGTTAAAATCCTCAAGTATGGTTAAATAGTGACTTTTTTCACGTTTTTCATATAGTTTGATATTACGTAAATATAATCATTTTTACCAATATTTTGATACTATTTTATGTAGTATCACGATATGTGATTTGGCTATCAAATCTCAGAATGTCGCATAATATTGCATTTTAAGCAAGTTTTCTTGCATTTTGTTTCGTACAAAAAATCATCGAATTTAGCAATATTTATACGTTTTTCTTTATGTGATTTAAACAAAATATCATCGAATTAGGCAATATTTTGCCGTTTTTCCACGTTTTTGTGAATTTTCAGTCTATGGGTATTAATTCATTAAATATACGATAAAAATGATGCAAACACACAATTGATTAGAAATTAACCTTAAATACTTCATTTTCAATCAACCATATGTATCTCGTTAAAATACTGAGTAGGATATTGAAAAGGGGGAGAAGTTCGGTGTTTATTGCATATATCGACGTTTCAACCGGATTAGAGCGGTTTTACGTATACATCTTCCATCGGTAATATAGACGGAAAATCAGGAATATTTTAGTCAATTCTATTGAAAACACATTGTTTTTTTTCATTTATATTGGAAACAACATTGTCATATGTCTTTTCTTGGATCTAAATAATACGAAACCTCGCTCTATGATTTGAAGTCAAAATCCTCAAATATGGTTATATAGTGACTTTTTTCACCTTTTTCATGTAGTTTGATATTACGTAAATATATTCATTTTTACCAAAATTTCGATACTATTTCATGTAGTATCACGATATGGGATTTGGCCTTCAAATCTCAGAATTTCGAATAATATTGCATTTTAAGAAAGTTTTCTTGCATTTTGTTTCGTACGAAAAATCATCAAATTTAGCAATATTTTGACGTTTATTATCCCCTTTTCGTCTATGTGATTTAAACAAAATATCATCGAATTAGGCAATATTTTGCCGTTTTTCCACGTTTTTGTGAATTTTCAGTTTATAGGTAATAATACAATAAATATACGATAAAAATGATGCAAACACATAATTGATTAGAAAGTAACCTTAAATGCTTCATTTTCAATCAACCATTTTTTTCTCGTAAAAATACTGAGTAGGATATTGAAAATGGAAGAAGTTCGATTTTTATTGCATATATCGACGTTTCAGCCGGATTAGAGCGGTTTTCGTGTCCATCTTCCATCGGTAATATAAACGAAAAATCAGGAACATTTTAGTTAATTCTAATGAAAACACATTGATTTTTATCGTTTGTATTGGAAACAACATTGTCATATGTCTTTTCTTGGATCTAAATAATACGAAACCTCGCTCTATGACTTGAAGTTAAAAATCCTCAAATATGGTTAAATAGTGACTTTTTTCACGTTTTTCATGTAGTTTGATATTACGTAAATATATTCATTATTTACCAATATTTTGATACTATTTTATGTAGTATCACGATATATGATTTGGCCTTCACATCTCAGAATTTCGCATAATATTGCATTTTAAGCAAGTTTTCTTGCATTTTGTTTCGTACGAAAAATCATCGAATTTAGCAATATTTTGACGTTTATCATCCCCTTTTCCTCTATGTGAGTTAAAAAAATATCATCGAATTAGGCAACATTTCGCCGTTTTTCCATGTTTTTGTGAATTTTCAGTCTATGAGTATTAATTCATTATATATACGATAAAAATGATGCAAACACATAATTGATTAGATAATAACCTTAAATACTTCATTTCCAATCAACTATTTGTTTCGCGTTAAAATACTGAGTAAGATATATAAAAGGGGAGAAGTTCTGTTTTTATTGCATATATCGACGTTTCAGCCGGAATAGAGCGGTTTTCGTTTACATCTTCCATCGGTAATATAGACGGAAAATCAGGAACATTTTAGTTAATTTTAATGAAAACACATTGTTTTTTATCATTTTTATCATATTGGAAACAACATTGTCATATGTCTTTTCTTGGATCTAAATAATACGAAACCTCGCTCTAAGATTTGAAGTTAAAATCCTCAAGTATGGTTAAATAGTGACTTTTTTCACATTTTTCATGTAGTTTGATATTACGTAAATATATTCATTTTTACCAAAATTTCGATACTATTTCATGTAGTATCACGATATGTGATTTGGCCTTCAAATCTCAGAATTTCGAATAGTATTGCATTTTAAGAAAGTTTTCTTGCATTTTGTTTCGTACGAAAAATCATCAAATTTAGCAATATTTTGACGTTTATCATCCCTTTTTCCTCTTTGTGAGTTAAACAAAATATAATCGAATTAGGCAATATTTTGCCGTTTTTCCACGTTTTTGTGAATTTTCAGTTTATGGGTATTAATTCATTATATATACGATAAAAATGATGCAAACACACAATTGATTAGAAATTAACCTTAAATACTTCATTTTCAATCAACCATATGTATATCGTTAAAATACTGAGTAGGATATTGAAAAGGGGGAGAAGTTCGGTTTTTATTGCATATATCGACGTTTCAACCGGATTAGAGCGGTTTTACGTGTACATCTTCCATCGGTAATATAGACGGAAAATCAGGAATATTTTAGTTAATTCTAATGAAAACACATTGTTTTTTATCATTTGTATTGGAAACAACATTGTCATATGTCTTTTCTTGGATCTAAATAATACGAAACCTCGCTCTATGATTTGAAGTTAAAATCCTCAAATATGGTTAAATAGTGACTTTTTTCACATTTTTCATGTAGTTTGATATTACGTAAATATATTCATTTTTACCAAAATTTCGATACTATTTCATGTAGTATCACGATATGTGATTTGGCCTTCAAATCTCAGAATTTCGAATGGTATTGCATTTTAAGAAAGTTTTCTTGCATTTTGTTTCGTACGAAAAATCATCAAATTTAGCAATATTTTGACGTTTATCATCCCCTTTTCCTCTATGTGATTTAAACAAAATATCATCGAATTAGGCAATATTTTGCCGTTTTTCCACGTTTTTGTGAATTTTCAGTTTATAGGTAATAATTCAATAAATATACGGTAAAAGTGATGCAAACACATAATTGATTAGAAAGTAACCTTAAATGCTTCATTTTCAATCAACCATTTTTTTCTCGTAAAAATACTCTCTTGAGGCTCAAGAGAGTGATGCAGAGGCTCAAGAGAGTGATGCAGATGATCAAGCGAGTAATGGAGAGGCTCAAGAGAGTGATGCAAAGGATCAAGAGAGGGAAGCACAGGGTTAAGAGCGTTTTGCAGAGGCTCAAGAGAGTGATGCAGAGGATCAAGAGAATGATGCAGAGGCTCGAGAGAGTGATGCAGAGGCTCAAGAAAGGGATTCAGAGGCTCAACAGAGTGATGCAGACACTCAAGAGAGTTATGCAGAGGCTCAAGAAAGTGATGCAGAGGCTTACGAGAGTGATGCAGAGGATCAAGAGAGGGATGCAGAGGTTTATGAGTGATGCAAAAGCTCAAGAGAGGGATGCAGAGGCTTATGAGTGATGCAAAAGCTCAAGAGAGGGATGCAGAGGCTCAAGAGAGGGATGCAGAGGCTCAAGAAAGTGATGCTGAGGCTCAAGAGAGTGATGCAGAGGCTCAAGAGAGTGATGTAGAGGCTCATGAGAGGGATGCAGAGGCTTAAGAGAGTGATGCAGAGGTTCAAGGGAGTGATGCAGAGGCTTAGGAGAGGGATGCCGAGGCTCAAGAGAGTGATGCAGAGGCTCAAGAGAGGGGATGTAGAGGATCAAGAGAGTGATGCAGAGGCTTAAGAGAGGGATGCCGAGGCTCAACAGAGTGATGCAGAGGCTCATAAGAGGGATGCAGAGGCTGAAGAGAGTGATGCAGAGGCTCAGGAGAGGGATGCAGAGGCTCAATAGAGTGATTCAGAGGCTTACGAGAGTGATGCAGAGGCTTAAGAGAGGGATGCAGAGGCTTAAGAGAGCGATGCAGAGGCTCAAGAGAGGGATGCAGGCGCTCATGAGAGGGATGCAGAGGCTTAAGAAAGTGATGCAAAGGCTCGAGAGGGATGCAGAGGCTCAGGAGAGGGATGCTGGAGTTCAAGAGAGGGATGCAGAGGCTCAAGAGAGGGATGCAGAGGCTTTGGAAAGTGATGCAGAGGATGAAGAGAGAGATGCAGAGGCTCTAGAGAGTGATGCAGAGGCTTAAGAGAGTGATGCACAGGCTCAAGAGAGTGATGCAGAGGATCAAGAGAATGATGCAGAGGCTCGAGAGAGGGATGCAGAGGCTTAGGAGAATGATGCAGAGGCTCAAGAGAGGGATGCAGAGGCTGAAGAGAGAGATGCAGAGGCTCAAGAGAGGGATGCAGAGGCTCAAGAGAAGGATGCAGAGGCTCATGATAGTGATTCAGAGGCTTACGAGAGTGATGCAGAGCCTTAAGTGAGTGATGCAAAGGCTTAAGAGAGGGATGCAGAGGCTCAAGAGAGGGATGCAGAGGCTCCAGAGAGGGATGCAGATGCTCAAGAGAGTGATGCAGAGGCTCCAGAGAGTGATGCAGAGGCTCAAGAAAATGATGTAGAGGCTTAAGAGAGGGATGCAGAGGCTCAGGTGAATGATGCAGAGGCTCAAGAGGGTGATGCAGAGGATAAAGAGAGTGATGCAGAGGCTTAAGAGAGTGATGCAGAGGCTTAAGAGAGTGATGCAGAGGCTCAAGAGAGTGATGCAGAGGCTCAAGAGAGTGATGCAGAGGCTCAAGAGAGTGATGCAAAGGCTCGAGAGGGATGCAGAGGCTCAGGAGAGGGATGCAGGAGTTCAAGAGAGGGATGCAGAGGCTCAAGAGAGGGATGCAGAGGCTTTGGAAAGTGATGCAGAGGCTGAAAAGAGGGATGCAGAGGCTCAAAAGGGTGATGCAGAGGCTCAAGGGTGTGATGCAGAGGCTCAATTGAGGGATTCAGGGGCTTAAGAGAGTGATGCAGAGGCTCAAGAGAGTGATTCAGAGGCTTACGAGAGTGACGCAGAGGCTTAAGAGAGGGATGCAGAGGCTCAAGAGAGTGATGCAGAGGCTCAAGAGAGGGATGCAGAGGCTCAAGAGAGTGATTCAGAGGCTTATGAGAGTGATGCTGAGGCTTAAGTGAGTGATGCAAAGGCTTAAGAGAGGGATGCAGAGGCTCAAGAGAGGGTTGCAGAGGCTCTAGAGAGGGATGCAGAGGCTCAAGAGAGTGATGCAGAGGCTGAAGAGAGAGATGCAGAGACTTAAGAGAGTGATGCAGAGGCTTAAGAGAGTGATGCAGAGGCTCAAGAGAATGACGTAGAGGCTTAAGATAGGGATGTAGAGGCTCATGAGAATGATGCAGAGGCTCAAGAGGGTGATGCAGAGGATGAAGAGAGGGATGTAGAGGCTTAAGAGAGTGATGCAGAGGCTCAAGAGAGTGATGCAGAGGCTTAAGAGAGTGATGCAGAGGCTCAAGAGAGTGATGCAGAGGCTCAAGAGAGGGAAGCAGAGGTTTAAGAGAGTGATGCAGAGGCTGAGGAGAGCGATGCAGAGCCTCTAGAGAGTGATGCAGAGCCTCAAGAGAGTGATGCAGAGGCTCACGAGAGTGATGCAGAGGATCAAGCGAGTAATGGAGAGGCTCAAGAGAGTGATGCAAAGGATCAAGAGAGGGAAGCAGAGGCTTAAGAGAGTGATGCAGAGGCTGAAGAGAGAGATGCAGAGGCTCTAGAGAGTGATGCAGAGGCTTAAGAGAGTGATGCACAGGCTCAAGAGAGTGATGCAGAGGATCAAGAGAATGATGCAGAGGCACGAGAGAGGGAAGCAGAGGCTTAGGAGAATGATGCAGAGGCTCAAGAGAGGGATGCAGAGGCTGAAGAGAGTGAAGCAGAGGCTCAAAAGAGGGATGCAGAGGCTCATGAGTGTGATTCAGAGGCTTACGAGAGTGATGCAGAGGCTTAAGTGAGTGATGCAAAGGCTTAAGAGAGGGATGCAGAGGCTCCAGAGAGGGATGCAGAGGCTCCAGAGAGGGATGCAGATGCTCAAGAGAGTGATGCAGAGGCTCCAGAGAGTGATGCAGAGGCTCAAGAAAATTATGTAGGGGCTTAAGAGAGGGATGCAGAGGCTCAGGTGAATGATGCAGAGGCTCAAGAGGGTGATGCAGAGGATAAAGAGAGGGATGCAGAGGCTTAAGAGAGTGATGCAGAGGCTTAAGAGAGTGATGCAGAGGCTCAAGAGAGTGATGCAGAGGCTCAAGAGTGTGATGCAGAGGCTCAAGAGAGTGATGCAGAGGATCAAGCGAGTAATGGAGAGGCTCAAGAGAGTGATGCAAAGGATCAAGAGAGTGATGCAGAGGATCAAGAGAATGATGCAGAGGCTCGAGAGAGTGATGCAGAGGCTCAAGAAAGGGATTCAGAGGCTCAACAGAGTGATGAAGACACTCAAGAGAGTTATGCAAAGGCTCAAGAGAGTGATGCAGAGGCTTACGAGAGTGATGCAGAGGATGAAGAGAGGAATGCAGAGGCTTACGATAGTGATGCAGAGGATCAAGAGAGGGATGCAGAGGCTTATGAGTGATGCAAAAGCTCAAGAGAGGGATGCAGAGGCTTATGAGTGATGCAAAAGCTCAAGAAAGGAATGCAGAGGCTCAAGAGAGGGATGCAGAGGGTCAAGAGAGTGATGCTGAGGCTCAAGAGAGTGATGCAGAGGCTCAAGAGAGTGATGTAGAGGCTCAAGAGAGGGATGCAGAGGCTTAAGAGAGTGATGCAGAGGCTCAAGAGAGTGATGCAGAGGCTCAAGAGAGTGATGCAGAGGCTCAAGAGAGTGATGCAGAGGCTCAAGAGAGTGATGCAGAGGATCAAGCGAGTAATGGAGAGGCTCAAGAGAGTGATGCAAAGGATCAAGAGAGGGAAGCACAGGGTTAAGAGAGTTTTGCAGAGGCTCAAGAGAGTGATGCAGAGGATCAAGAGAATGATGCAGAGGCTCGAGAGAGTTATGCAGAGGCTCAAGAAAGGGATTCAGAGGCTCAACAGAGTGATGCAGACACTCAAGAGAGTTATGCAAAGGCTAAAGAGAGTGATGCAGAGGCTTACGAGAGTGATGCAGAGGATGAAGAGAGGAATGCAGAGGCTTACGATAGTGATGCAGAGGATCAAGAGAGGGATCCAGAGGCTTATGAGTGATGCAAAAGCTCAAGAGAGGGATGCAGATGCTTATGAGTGATGCAAAAGCTCAAGAGAGGGATGCAGAGGCTCAAGAGAGGGATGCAGAGGGTCAAGAGAGTGATGCTGAGGCTCAAGAGAGTGATGCAGAGGCTCAAGAGAGTGATGTAGAGGCTCAAGAGAGGGATGCAGAGGCTTAAGAGAGTGATGCAGAGGCTCAAGGGAGTGATGCAGAGGCTTAGGAGAGGCATGCCGAGGCTCAAGAGAGTGATGCAGAGGCTCAGGAGTGGGATGTAGAGGTTCAAGAGAGTGATGCAGAGGCTTAAGAGAGGGATGCCGAGGCTCAAGAGAGTGATGCAGAGGCTCATGAGAGGGATGCAGAGGCTGAAGAGAGTGATGCAGAGGCTCAAGAGAGGGATGCAGAGGCTCAAAAGAGTGATTCAGAGGCTTACGAGAGTGATGCAGAGGCTTAAGAGAGGGATGCAGAGGCTTAGGAGAGCGATGCAGAGGCTCAAGAGAGGGATGGAGGGGCTCATGAGAGGGATGCAGAGGCTTAAGAGAGTGATGCAAAGGCTCGAGAGGGATGCAGATGCTCATGAGAGAGATGCAGGAAATCAAGAGAGGGATGCAGAGGCTCAAGAGAGGGATGCAGAGGCTTTGAAAAGTGATACAGAGGCTGAAAAGAGGGATGCAGAGGCTCAAAAGGGTGATGCAGAGGCTCAAGGGTGTGATGCAGAGGTTCAAGTGAGGGATGCAGGGGCTTAAGAGAGTGATGCAGAGGCTCAAGAGAGTGATTGAGAGGCTTACGAGAGTGATGCAGAGGCTTAAGAGAGTGATGCAAAGGCTTAAGAGAGGGATGCAGAGGCTCAAGAGATTGATGCAGAGGCTCAAGAGAGGGATGCAGAGGCTCAGGAGAGTGATTCACAGGCTTATGAGAGTGATGCTGAGGTTTAAGTGAGTGATGCAAAGGCTTAAGAGAGGGATGCAGAGGCTCAAGAGAGGGTTGCAGAGGCTCTAGAGAGGGATGCAGAGGCTCAAGGGAGTGATGCAGAGGCTGAAGAGAGAGATGCAGAGACTTAAGAGAGTGATGCAGAGGCTTAAGAGAGTGATGCAGAGGCTCAAGAGAATGACGTAGAGGCTTAAGAGAGGGGATGTAGAGGCTCATGAGAATGATATATTCGTTTTTACCAATATTTCGATACTATTTTATATTGTATAACGATATATGATTTGGCCTTTAAATCTCAGAATTTCGCATAATATTGCATTTTAAGCAAGTTTTCTTGCATTTTGTTTCGTACGAAAAATCATCGAATTAAGCAATATTTCACGTTCATCATCCCCTTTTCCTTTATGTGATATAAACAAAATATCATCGAATTAGCCAATATTTTGCCGTTTTTCCACGTTTTTGTGAATTTTCAGTTTATTGTTATTAATTCAATAAATATACGATAAAAATGATGCAAACACATAATTGATTAGAAAGTAACCTTAAATGCTTCATTTTCAATCAACCATTTTTTTCTCGTAAAAATACTGAGTAGGATATTGAAAATGGGAGAAGTTCGGTTTTTATTGCATATATCGACGTTTCAGCCGGATTAGAGCGGTTTTCGTGTCCATCTTCCATCGGTAATATAAACGAAAAATCAGGAACATTTTAGTTAATTCTAATGAAAACACATTGATTTTTATCGTTTGTATTGGAAACAACATTGTCATATGTCTTTTCTTGGATCTAAATAATACGAAACCTCGCTCTATGATTTGAAGTTAAAATCCTCAAATATGGTTAAATAGTGACTTTTTTCACGTTTTTCATGTAGTTTGATATTACGTAAATATATTCATTTTTACCAATATTTTGATACTATTTTATGTAGTATCACGATATATGATTTGGCCTTCACATCTCAGAATTTCGCATAATATTGCATTTTAAGCAAGTTTTCTTGCATTTTGTTTCGTACGAAAAATCATCGAATTTAGCAATATTTTGACGTTTATCATCCCCTTTTCCTCTATGTGATTTAAACAAAATATCATCGAATTAGGCAATATTTTGCCGTTTTTTTACGTTTTTGTGAATTTTCTGTTTATGGGTATTAATTCATTATATATACGATAAAAATGATGCAAACACATAATTGATTAGATAATAACCTTAAATACTTCATTTTCAATCAACTATTTGTTTCTCGTTAAAATACTGAGTAAGATATATAAAAGGGGAGAAGTCCTGTTTTTATTGCATATATCGACGTTTCAGCCGGAATAGAGCGGTTTTCGTGTATATCTTACATCTGTAATATAAACTGAAAATCAGGAACATTTTAGTTAATTCTAATGAAAACACATTGGTTTTTATCATTTGTATTGGAAACAACATTGTCATATGTCTTTTCTTGGATCTAAATAATACGAAACCTCGCTCTATGATTTGAAGTTAAAATTCTCAAATATGGTTAAATAATGACTTTTTCACGTTTTTCATGTAGTTTGAAATTACGTAAATATATTCATTTTTACCAATATTTCGATACTATTTCATGTAGTATCACGATATATGATTTGGCCTTCAAATCTCAGAATTTCGCATAAAATTGCATTTTAGGCAAGTTTTCTTGCATTTTGTTTCGTTCGAAAAATCATCGAATTTAGCAATATTTTGACGTTTATCATCCCCTTTTCCTCTATGTGAGTTAAACAAAATATCATCGAATTAGGCAACATTTTGCCGTTTTTCCACGTTTTTGTGAATTTTCAGTATATGAGTATTAATTCTATATATATACGATAAAAATGATGCAAACACATAATTGATTAGATAATAACCTTAAATACTTCATTTTCAATCAACTATTTGTTTCTCGTTAAAATACTGAGTAAGATATATAAAAGGGGAGAAGTTCTGTTTTTATTGCATATACCGACGTTTCAGCCGGAATAGAGCGGTTTTCGTGTACATCTTCCATCGGTAATATAGATGGAAAATCAGGAACATTTTAGTTATTTCTAATGAAAACACATTGTTTTTTATCATTTGTATTGGAAACAACATTGTCATATGTCTTTTCTTGGATCTAAATAATACGAAACCTCGCTCTATGATTTGAAGTTAAAATCCTCAAGTATGGTTAAATAGTGACTTTTTTCACGTTTTTTCATGTAGTTTGATATTACGTAAATATATTCATTTTTACCAAAATTTCGATACTATTTCATGTAGTATCACGATATGTGATTTGGCCTTCAAATCTCAGAATTTCGAATAATATTGCATTTTAAGAAAGTTTTCTTGCATTTTGTTTCGTACGAAAAATCATCAAATTTAGCAATATTTTGACGTTTATCATTCCCTTTTCCTCTATGTGATTTAAACAAAATATCATCGAATTAGGCAATATTTTCCCGTTTTTCCACGTTTTTGTGAATTTTCAGTCTATGGGTATTAATTCATTATATATACGATAAAAATGATGCAAACACACAATTGATTAGAAATTAACCTTAAATACTTCATTTTCAATCAACCATATGTATCTCGTTAAAATACTGAGTAGGATATTGAAAAGGGGGAGAAGTTCGGTTTTTATTGCATATATCGACGTTTCAACCGTATTAGAGCGGTTTTACGTGTACATCTTCCATCGGTAATATAGACGGAAAATCAGGAATATTTTAGTTAATTCTAATGAAAACACATTGTTTTTTATCATTTGTATTGGAAACAACATTGTCATATGTCTTTTCTTGGATCTAAATAATACGAAACCTCGCTCTATGATTTGAAGTTAAAATCCTCAAGTATGGTTAAATAGTGACTTTTTTCACCTTTTTCATGTAGTTTGATATTACGTAAATATATTCATTTATACCAATATTTCGATACTATTTCATGTAGTATCACGATATGTGATTTGGCTATCAAATCTCAGAATTTCGAATAATATTGCATTTTAAGAAAGTTTTCTTGCATTTTGTTTCGTACGAAAAATCATCAAATTTAGCAATATTTTGACGTTTATCATCCCCTTTTCCTCTATGTGATTTAAACAAAATATTATCGAATTAGGCAATATTTTGCCGTTTTTCCACGTTTTTATGAATTTTCAGTTTATAGGTATTAATTCATTAAATATACGATAAAAATGATGCAAACACATAATTGATTAGAAATTAACCTTAAATACTTCATTTTCAATCAACCATATGTATCTCGTTAAAATACTGAGTAGGATATTGAAAAGGGGGAGAAGTTCGGTTTTTATTGCATATATCGACGTTTCAACCGGATTAGAGCGGTTTTACGTGTACATCTTCCATCGGTAATATAGACGGAAAATCAGGAATATTTTAGTTAATTCTAATGAAAACACATTGTTTTTTATCATTTGTATTGGAAACAACATTGTCATATGTCTTTTCTTGGATCTAAATAATACGAAACCTCGCTCTATGATTTGAAGTTAAAATCCTCAAGTATGGTTAAATAGTGATTTTTTTCACGTTTTTCATGTAGTTTGATATTACGTAAATATATTCATTTATACCAATATTTCGATACTATTTCATGTAGTATTACGATATGTGATTTGGCTATCAAATCTCAGAATGTCGCATAATATTGCATTTTAAGCAAGTTTTCTTGCATTTTGTTTCGTACAAAAAATCATCGAATTTAGCAATATTTATACGTTTTTCTTTATGTGATTTAAACAAAATATCATCGAATTAGGCAATATTTTGCCGTTTTTCCACGTTTTTGTGAATTTTCAGTCTATGGGTATTAATTCATTAAATATACGATAAAAATGATGCAAACACACAATTGATTAGAAATTAACCTTAAATACTTCATTTTCAATCAACCATATGTATCTCGTTAAAATACTGAGTAGGATATTGAAAAGGGGGAGAAGTTCGGTTTTTATTGCATATATCGACGTTTCAACCGGATTAGAGCGGTTTTACGTGTACATCTTCCATCGGTAATATAGACGAAAAATCAGGAATATTTTAGTTAATTCTAATGAAAACACATTGTTTTTTATCATTTGTATTGGAAACAACATTGTCATATGTTTTTTCTTGGATCTAAATAATACGAAACCTCGCTCTATGATTTGTAGTTAAAATCCTCAAATATGGTTAAATAGTGACTTTTTTCACCTTTTTCATGTAGTTTGATATTACGTAAATATATTCATTTTTACCAAAATTTCGATACTATTTCATGTAGTATCACGATATGTGATTTGGCCTTCAAATCTCAGAATTTCGAAAATATTGCA
The DNA here is from genome assembly GCF_040958095.1 of Procambarus clarkii. NCBI lineage: Eukaryota > Metazoa > Arthropoda > Malacostraca > Decapoda > Cambaridae > Procambarus > Procambarus clarkii. Next base: position 1,099,249 of record NC_091158.1, read on the forward strand.
TTTTAAGAAAGTTTTCTTGCATTTTGTTTCGTACGAAAAATCATCAAATTTAGCAATATTTTGACGTTTATCATCCCCTTTTCCTCTATGTGATTTAAACAAAATATCATCGAATTAGGCAATATTTTGCCGTTTTTCCACGTTTTTGTGAATTTTCAGTTTATAGGTATTAATTCAATAAATATACGATAAAAATGATGCAAACACATAATTGATTAGAAAGTAACCTTAAATGCTTCATTTTCAATCAACTATTTGTTTCTCGTTAAAATACTGAGTAAGATATATAAAAGGGGAGAAGTCCTGTTTTTATTGCATATATCGACGTTTCAGCCGGAATAGAGCGGTTTTCGTGTACATCTTACATCTGTAATATAAACGGAAAATCAGGAACATTTTAGTTAATTCTAATGAAAACACATTGGTTTTTATCATTTGTATTGGAAACAACATTGTCATATGTCTTTTCTTGGATCTAAATAATACGAAACCTCGCTCTATGATTTGAAGTTAAAATTCTCAAATATGGTTAAATAATGACTTTTTCACGTTTTTCATGTAGTTTGAAATTACGTAAATATATTCATTTTTACCAATATTTCGATACTATTTCATGTAGTATCACGATATATGATTTGGCCTTCAAATCTCAGAATTTCGCATAAAATTGCATTTTAGGCAAGTTTTCTTGCATTTTGTTTCGTTCGAAAAATCATCGAATTTAGCAATATTTTGACGTTTATCATCCCCTTTTCCTCTATGTGAGTTAAACAAAATATCATCGAATTAGGCAACATTTTGCCGTTTTTCCACGTTTTTGTGAATTTTCAGTCTATGAGTATTAATTCTATATATATACGATAAAAATGAATTAAACACATAATTGATTAGATAATAACCTTAAATACTTCATTTTCAATCAACTATTTGTTTCTCGTTAAAATACTGAGTAAGATATATAAAAGGGGAGAAGTTCTGTTTTTATTGCATATATCAACGTTTCAGCCGGAATAGAGCGGTTTTCGTGTACATCTTCCATCGGTAATATAGATGGAAAATCAGGAACATTTTAGTTATTTCTAATGAAAACACATTGTTTTTTATCATTTGTATTGGAAACAACATTGTCATATGTCTTTTCTTGGATCTAAATAATACGAAACCTCGCTCTATGATTTGAAGTTAAAATCCCCAAGTATGGTTAAATAGTGACTTTTTTCACGTTTTTCATGTAGTTTGATATTACGTAAATATATTCATTTATACCAATATTTCGATACTATTTCATGTAGTATCACGATATGTGATTTGGCTATCAAATCTCAGAATGTCGCATAATATTGCATTTTAAGCAAGTTTTCTTGCATTTTGTTTCGTACAAAAAATCATCGAATTTAGCAATATTTATACGTTTTTCTTTATGTGATTTAAACAAAATATCATCGAATTAGGCAATATTTTGCCGTTTTTCCACGTTTTTGTGAATTTTCAGTCTATTGGTATTAATTCATTAAATATACGATAAAAATGATGCAAACACACAATTGATTAGAAATAACCTTAAATACTTCATTTTCAATCAACCATATGTATCTCGTTAAAATACTGAGTAGGATATTGAAAAGGGGGAGATGTTCGGTTTTTATTGCATATATCGACGTTTCAACCGGATTAGAGCGGTTTTACGTGTACATCTTCCATCGGTAATATAGACGGAAAATCAGGAATATTTTAGTTAATTCTAATGAAAACACATTGTTTTTTATCATTTGTATTGGAAACAACATTGTCATATGTCTTTACTTGGATCTAAATAATACGAAACCTCGCTCTATGATTTGAAGTTAAAATCCTCAAATATGGTTAAATAGTGACTTTTTCACGTTTTTCATGTAGTTTGATATTACGTAAATATATTCATTTTTACCAATATTTTGATACTATTTTATGTAGTATCACGATACATGATTTGCCCTTCACATCTCAGAATTTCGCATAATATTGCATTTTAAGCAAGTTTTCTTGCATTTTGTTTCGTACGAAAAATCATCGAATTTAGCAATATTTTGACGTTTATCATCCCCTTTTCCTCTGTGATTTAAACAAAATATCATCGAATTAGGCAATATTTTGCCGTTTTTCCACGTTTTTGTGAATTTTCAGTTTATGGGTATTAATTCATTATATATACGATAAAAATGATGCAAACACATAATTGATTAGATAATAACCTTAAATACTTCATTTTCAATCAACTATTTGTTTCTCGTTAAAATACTGAGTAAGATATATAAAAGGGGAGAAGTCCTGTTTTTATTGCATATATCGACGTTTCAGCCGGAATAGAGCGGTTTTCGTGTACATCTTCCATCGGTAATATAGACGGAAAATCAGGAATATTTTAGTTAATTCTAATGAAAACACATTGTTTTTTATCATTTGTATTGGAAACAACATTGTCATATGTCTTTTCTTAGATCTAAATAATACGAAACCTCGCTCTATGATTTGAAGTTAAAATCCTCAAATATGGTTAAATAGTGACTTTTTTCACATTTTTCATGTAGTTTGATATTACGTAAATATATTCATTTTTACCAAAATTTCGATACTATTTCATGTAGTATCACGATATGTGATTTGGCCTTCAAATCTCAGAATTTCGAATAGTATTGCATTTTAAGAAAGTTTTCTTGCATTTTGTTTCGTACGAAAAATCATCAAATTTAGCAATATTTTGACGTTTATCATCCCCTTTTCCTCTATGTGATTTAAACAAAATATCATCGAATTAGGCAATATTTTGCCGTTTTTTTACGTTTTTGTGAATTTTCAGTTTATGGGTATTAATTCATTATATATACGATAAAAATGATGCAAACACATAATTGATTAGATAATAACCTTAAATACTTCATTTTCAATCAACTATTTGTTTCTCGTTAAAATACTGAGTAAGATATATAAAAGGGAAGAAGTTCTGTTTTTATTGCATATATCGACGTTTCAGCCGGAATAGAGCGGTTTTCGTGTACATCTTCCATCGGTAATATAGACGGAAAATCAGGAACATTTTAGTTAATTCTAATGAAAACACATTGTTTTTTATCATTTGTATTGGAAACAACATTGTCATATGTCTTTTCTTGGATCTAAATAATACGAAACCTCACTCTATGATTTGAAGTTAAAATCCTCAAGTATGGTTAAATAGTGAATTTTTTCACGTTTTTCATGTAGTTTGATATTACGTAAATATATTCATTTATACCAATATTTCGATACTATTTCATGTAGTATGACGGTATGTGATTTGGCCTTCAAATCTCAGAATTTCGCATAAAATTGCATTTTAAGCAAGTTTTCTTGCATTTTGTTTCGTACGAAAAATCATCGAATTTAGCAATATTTTGACGTTTATCATCCCCTTTTCCTCTATGTGAGTTAAACAAAATATAATCGAATTAGGCAACATTTTGCCGTTTTTCCACGTTTTTGTGAATTTTCAGTCTATGAGTATTAATTCATTATATATACGATAAAAATGATGCAAACACAAAATTGATTAGATAATAACCTTAAATACTTCATTTTCAATCAACTATTTGTTTCTCGTTAAAATACTGAGTAAGATATATAAAAGGGGAGAAGTTCTGTTTTTATTGCATATATCGAAGTTTCAGCCGGAATAGAGCGGTTTTCGTGTCCATCTTCCATCGGTAATATAGACGGAAAATCAGGAACATTTTAGTTAATTTTAATGAAAACACATTGTTTTTTATCATTTTTATCATATTGGAAACAACATTGTCATATGTCTTTTCTTGGATCTAAATAATACGAAACCTCGCTCTATGATTTGAAGTTAAAATCCTCAAGTATGGTTAAATAGTGACTTTTTTCACGTTTTTCATATTACGTAGATATATTCATTTATACCAATATTTCGATACTATTTCATGTAGTATCACGATATGTGATTTGGCAATCAAATCTTAGAATGTCGCATAATATTGCATTTTAAGCAAGTTTTCTTGCATTTTGTTTCGTACAAAAAATCATCGAATTTAGCAATATTTATACGTTTTTCTTTAGGTGATTTAAACAAAATATCATCGAATTAGGCAATATTTTGCCGTTTTTCCACGTTTTTGTGAATTTTCAGTCTATGGGTATTAATTCATTAAATATACGATAAAAATGATGCAAACACACAATTGATTAGAAATTAACCTTAAATACTTCATTTTCAATCAACCATATGTATCTCGTTAAAATACTGAGTAGGATATTGAAAAGGGGGAGAAGTTCGGTGTTTATTGCATATATCGACGTTTCAACCGGATTAGAGCGGTTTTACGTATACATCTTCCATCGGTAATATAGACGGAAAATCAGGAATATTTTAGTTAATTCTAATGAAAACACATTGTTTTTTTTCATTTATATTGGAAACAACATTGTCATATGTCTTTTCTTGGATCTAAATAATACGAAACCTCGCTCTATGATTTGAAGTTAAAATCCTCAAATATGGTTAAATAGTGACTTTTTCACGTTTTTCATGTAGTTTGATATTACGTAAATATATTCATTTTTACCAATATTTTGATACTATTTTATGTAGTATCACGATATATGATTTGGCCTTCACATCTCAGAATTTCGCATAATATTGCATTTTAAGCAAGTTTTCTTGCATTTTGTTTCGTACGAAAAATCATCGAATTTAGCAATATTTTGACGTTTATCATCCCCTTTTCCTCTATAAGAGTTAAACAAAATATCATCGAATTAGGCAACATTTTGCCGTTTTTCCACGTTTTTGTGAATTTTCAGTCTATGAGTATTAATTCAATATATATACGATAAAAATGATGCAAACACATAATTGATTAGATAATAACCTTAAATACTTCATTTCCAATCAACTATATGTTTCTCGTTAAAATACTGAGTAAGATATATAAAAGGGGAGAAGTTCTGTTTTTATTGCATATATCGACGTTTCAGCCGGAATAGAGCGGTTTTCGTTTACATCTTCCATCGGTAATATAGACGGAAAATCATGAACATTTTAGTTAATTCTAATGAAAACACATTGTTTTTTTTTCATTTATATTGGAAACAACATTGTCATATGTCTTTTCTTGGATCTAAATAATACGAAACCTCGCTCTATGATTTGAAGTCAAAATCCTCAAGTATGGTTAAATATTGACTTTTTTCACCTTTTTCATGTAGTTTGATATTACGTAAATATATTCATTTTTACCAAAATTTCGATACTATTTCATGTAGTATCACGATATGGGATTTGGCCTTCAAATCTCAGAATTTCGAATAATATTGCATTTTAAGAAAGTTTTCTTGCATTTTGTTTCGTACGAAAAATCATCAAATTTAGCAATATTTTGACGTTTATCATCCCCTTTTCCTCTATGTGATTTAAACAAAATATCATCGAATTAGGCAATATTTTGCCGTTTTTCCACGTTTTTGTGAATTTTCAGTTTATAGGTATTAATTCAATAAATATACGATAAAAATGATGCAAACACATAATTGATTAGAAAGTATCCTTAAATGCTTCATTTTCAATCAACCATTTTTTTCTCGTAAAAATACTGAGTAGGATATTGAAAATGGAAGAAGTTCGATTTTTATTGCATATATCGACGTTTCAGCCGGATTAGAGCGGGTTTCGTGTCCATCTTCCATCGGTAATATAAACGAAAAATCAGGAACATTTTAGTTAATTCAAATGAAAACACATTGATTTTTATCGTTTGTATTGGAAACAACATTGTCATATGTCTTTTCTTGGATCTAAATAATACGAAACCTCGCTCTATGATTTGAAGTTAAAAATCCTCAAATATGGTAAAATAGTGACTTTTTTCACGTTTTTCATGTAGTTTGATATTACATAAATATATTCATTATTTACCAATATTTTGATACTATTTTATGTAGTATCACGATATATGATTTGGCCTTCACATCTCAGAATTTCGAATAGTATTGCATTTTAAGAAAGTTTTCTTGTATTTTGTTTAGTACGAAAAATCATCAAATTTAGCAATATTTTGACGTTTATCATCCCCTTTTCCTCTATGTGATTTAAACAAAATATCATCGAATTAGGCAATATTTTGCCGTTTTTTTACGTTTTTGTGAATTTTCAGTTTATGGGTATTAATTCATTATATATACGATAAAAATGATGCAAACACATAATTGATTAGATAATAACCTTAAATACTTCATTTTCAATCAACCATATGTATCTCGTTAAAATACTGAGCAGGATATTGAAAAGGGGGAGATGTTCGGTTTTTACTGCATATATCGACATTTCAACCGGATTAGAGCGGTTTTACGTGTACATCTTCCATCGGTAATATTGACGGAAAATCAGGAATATTTTAGTTAATTCTAATGAAAACACATTGTTTTTATTATTTGTATTGGAAACAACATTGTCATATGTCTTTACTTGGATCTAAATAATACGAAACCTCGCTCTATGATTTGAAGTTAAAATCCTCAAATATGGTTAAATAGTGACTTTTTCACGTTTTTCATGTAGTTTGATATTACGTAAATATATTCATTTTTACCAATATTTTGATACTATTTTATGTAGTATCACGATATATGATTTGGCCTTCACATCTCAGAATTTCGCATAATATTGCATTTTAAGCAAGTTTTCTTGCATTTTGTTTCGTACGAAAAATCATCGAATTTAGCAATATTTTGACGTTTATCATCCCCTTTTCCTCTATAAGAGTTAAACAAAATATCATCGAATTAGGCAACATTTTGCCGTTTTTCCACGTTTTTGTGAATTTTCAGTCTATGAGTATTAATTCAATATATATACGATAAAAATGATGCAAACACATAATTGATTAGATAATAACCTTAAATACTTCATTTCCAATCAACTATATGTTTCTCGTTAAAATACTGAGTAAGATATATAAAAGGGGAGAAGTTCTGTTTTTATTGCATATATCGACGTTTCAGCCGGAATAGAGCGGTTTTCGTTTACATCTTCCATCGGTAATATAGACGGAAAATCAGGAACATTTTAGTTAATTCTAATGAAAACACATTGTTTTTTTTTCATTTATATTGGAAACAACATTGTCATATGTCTTTTCTTGGATCTAAATAATACGAAACCTCGCTCTATGATTTGAAGTCAAAATCCTCAAGTATGGTTAAATATTGACTTTTTTCACCTTTTTCATGTAGTTTGATATTACGTAAATATATTCATTTTTACCAAAATTTCGATACTATTTCATGTAGTATCACGATATGGGATTTGGCCTTCAAATCTCAGAATTTCGAATAATATTGCATTTTAAGAAAGTTTTCTTGCATTTTGTTTCGTACGAAAAATCATCAAATTTAGCAATATTTTGACGTTTATCATCCCCTTTTCCTCTATGTGATTTAAACAAAATATCATCGAATTAGGCAATATTTTCCGTTTTTCCACGTTTTTGTGAATTTTCAGTTTATAGGTATTAATTCAATAAATATACGATAAAAATGATGCAAACACATAATTGATTAGAAAGTATCCTTAAATGCTTCATTTTCAATCAACCATTTTTTTCTCGTAAAAATACTGAGTAGGATATTGAAAATGGAAGAAGTTCGATTTTTATTGCATATATCGACGTTTCAGCCGGATTAGAGCGGTTTTCGTGTCCATCTTCCATCGGTAATATAAACGAAAAATCAGGAACATTTTAGTTAATTCTAATGAAAACACATTGATTTTTATCGTTTGTATTGGAAACAACATTGTCATATGTCTTTTCTTGGATCTAAATAATACGAAACCTCGCTCTATGATTTGAAGTTAAAAATCCTCAAATATGGTTAAATAGTGACTTTTTCACGTTTTTCATGTAGTTTGATATTACGTAAATATATTCATTATTTACCAATATTTTGATACTATTTCATGTAGTATCACGATATATGATTTGGCCTTCACATCTCAGAATTTCGCATAATATTGCATTTTAAGCAAGTTTTCTTGCATTTTGTTTCGTACGAAAAATCATCGAATTTAGCAATATTTATACGTTTTTCTTTAGGTGATTTAAACAAAATATCATCGAATTAGGCAATATTTTGCCGTTTTTCCACGTTTTTGTGAATTTTCAGTCTATGGGTATTAATTCATTAAATATACGATAAAAATGATGCAAACACACTATTGATTAGAAATTAACCTTAAATACTTCATTTTCAATCAACCATATGTATCTCGTTAAAATACTGAGCAGGATATTGAAAAGGGGGAGAAGTTCGGTTTTTATTGTAAATATCGACGTTTCAACCGGATTAGAGCGGTTTTACGTGTACATCTTCCATCGGTAATATAGACGGAAAATCAGGAATATTTTAGTTAATTCTAATGAAAACACATTGTTTTTTATCATTTGTATTGGAAACAACATTGTCATATGTCTTTACTTGGATCTAAATAATACGAAACCTCGCTCTATGATTTGAAGTTAAAATCCTCAAATATGGTTAAATAGTGACTTTTTCACGTTTTTCATGTAGTTTGATATTACGTAAATATATTCATTTTTACCAATATTTTGACACTATTTTATGTAGTATCACGATACATGATTTGCCCTTCACATCTCAGAATTTCGCATAATATTGCATTTTAAGCAAGTTTTCTTGCATTTTGTTTCGTACGAAAAATCATCGAATTTAGCAATATTTTGACGTTTATCATCCCCTTTTCCTCTGTGATTTAAACAAAATATCATCGAATTAGGCAATATTTTGCCGTTTTTTACGTTTTTGTGAATTTTCAGTTTATGGGTATTAATTCATTATATATACGATAAAAATGATGCAAACACATAATTGATTAGATAATAACCTTAAATACTTCATTTTCAATCAACTATTTGTTTCTCGTTAAAATACTGAGTAAGATATATAAAAGGGGAGAAGTCCTGTTTTTATTGCATATATCGACGTTTCAGCCGGAATAGAGCGGTTTTCGTGTACATCTTCCATCGGTAATATAGACGGAAAATCAGGAATATTTTAGTTAATTCTAATGAAAACACATTGTTTTTTATCATTTGTATTGGAAACAACATTGTCATATGTCTTTTCTTAGATCTAAATAATACGAAACCTCGCTCTATGATTTGAAGTTAAAATCCTCAAATATGGTTAAATAGTGACTTTTTTCACCTTTTTCATGTAGTTTGATATTACGTAAATATATTCATTTTTACAAAAAATTCGATACTATTTCATGTAGTATCCCGATATGGGATTTGGGCCTTCAAATCTCAGAATTTCGAATAATATTGCATTTTAAGAAAGTTTTCTTGTATTTTGTTTCGTACGAAAAATCATCAAATTTAGCAATATTTTGACGTTTATCATCCCCTTTTCCTCTATGTGATTTAAACAAAATATCATCGAATTAGGCAATATTTTGCCGTTTTTTTACGTTTTTGTGAATTTTCAGTTTATGGGTATTAATTCATTATATATACGATAAAAATGATGCAAACACATAATTGATTAGATAATAACCTTAAATACTTCATTTTCAATCAACCATATGTATCTCGTTAAAATACTGAGCAGGATATTGAAAAGGGGGAAAAGTTCGGTTTTTACTGCATATATCGACGTTTCAACCGGATTAGAGCGGTTTTACGTGTACATCTTCCATCGGTAATATAGACGGAAAATCAGGAATATTTTAGTTAATTCTAATGAAAACACATTGTTTTTTATTATTTGTATTGGAAACAACATTGTCATATGTCTTTACTTGGATCTAAATAATACGAAACCTCGCTCTATGATTTGAAGTTAAAATCCTCAAATATGGTTAAATAGTGACTTTTTCACGTTTTTTCATGTAGTTTGATATTACGTAAATATATTCATTTTTACCAATATTTTGATACTATTTTATGTAGTATCACGATATATGATTTGGCCTTCACATCTCAGAATTTCGCATAATATTGCATTTTAAGCAAGTTTTCTTGCATTTTGTTTCGTACGAAAAATCATCGAATTTAGCAATATTTTGACGTTTATCATCCCCTTTTCCTCTATAAGAGTTAAACAAAATATCATCGAATTAGGCAACATTTTGCCGTTTTTCCACGTTTTTGTGAATTTTCAGTCTATGAGTATTAATTCAATATATATACGATAAAAATGATGCAAACACATAATTGATTAGATAATAACCTTAAATACTTCATTTCCAATCAACTATATGTTTCTCGTTAAAATACTGAGTAAGATATATAAAAGGGGAGAAGTTCTGTTTTTATTGCATATACCGACGTTTCAGCCGGAATAGAGCGGTTTTCGTTTACATCTTCCATCGGTAATATAGACGGAAAATCAGGAACATTTTAGTTAATTCTAATGAAAACACATTGTTTTTTTTTCATTTATATTGGAAACAACATTGTCATATGTCTTTTCTTGGATCTAAATAATACGAAACCTCGCTCTATGATTTGAAGTCAAAATCCTCAAGTATGGTTAAATAGTGACTTTTTTCACCTTTTTCATGTAGTTTGATATTACGTAAATATATTCATTTTTACAAAAATTTCGATACTATTTCATGTAGTATCCCGATATGGGATTTGGCCTTCAAATCTCAGAATTTCGAATAATATTGCATTTTAAGCAAGTTTTCTTGCATTTTGTTTCGTACGAAAAATCATCGAATTTAGCAATATTTTGACGTTTATCATCCCCTTTTCCTCTGTGATTTAAACAAAATATCATCGAATTAGGCAATATTTTGCCGTTTTTCCACGTTTTTGTGAATTTTCAGTTTATGGGTATTAATTCATTATATATACGATAAAAATGATGCAAACACACAATTGATTAGAAATTAACCTTAAATACTTCATTTTCAATCAACCATATGTATCTCGTTAAAATACTGAGTAGGATATTGAAAAGGGGGAGAAGTTCGGTTTTTATTGCATATATCGACGTTTCAACCGGATTAGAGCGGTTTTACGTGTACATCTTCCATCGGTAATATAGACGGAAAATCAGGAATATTTTAGGTAATTCTAATGAAAACACATTGTTTTTTATCATTTGTATTGGAAACAACATTGTCATATGTCTTTTCTTGGATCTAAATAATACGAAACCTCGCATTATGATTTGAAGTTAAAATCCTCAAATATGGTTAAATAGTGACTTTTTTCACATTTTTCATGTAGTTTGATATTACGTAAATATATTCATTTTTACCAAAATTTCGATACTATTTCATGTAGTATCACGATATGTGATTTGGCCTTCAAATCTCAGAATTTCGAATAGTATTGCATTTTAAGAAAGTTTTCTTGCATTTTGTTTCGTACGAAAAATCATCAAATTTAGCAATATTTTGACGTTTATCATCCCCTTTTCGTCTATGTGATTTAAACAAAATATCATCGAATTAGGCAATATTTTGCCGTTTTTCCACGTTTTTGTGAATTTTCAGTTTATAGGTAATAATTCAATAAATATACCATAAAAATGATGCAAACACATTATTGATTAGAAAGTAACCTTAAATGCTTCATTTTCAATCAACCATTTTTTTCTCGTAAAAATACTGAGTAGGATATTGAAAATGGGAGAAATTCGATTTTTATTGCATATATCGACGTTTCAGCCGGATTAGAGCGGTTTTCGTGTCCATCTTCCATCGGTAATATAAACGAAAAATCAGGAACATTTTAGTTAATTCTAATGAAAACACATTGATTTTTATCGTTTGTATTGGAAACAACATTGTCATATGTCTTTTCTTGGATCTAAATAATACGAAACCTCGCGCTATGATTTGAAGTTAAAATCCTCAAATATGGTTAAATAGTGACTTTTTCACGTTTTTCATGTAGTTTGATATTACTTAAATATATTCATTTTTACCATTATTTTGATACTATTTTATGTAGTATCACGATATATGATTTGGCCTTCACATCTCAGAATTTCGCATAATATTGCATTTTACGCAAGTTTTCTTGCATTTTGTTTCGTACGAAAAATCATCGAATTTAGCAATATTTTGACGTTTATCATTGATTAGATAATAACCTTAAATACTTCATTTTCAATCAACTATTTGTTTCTCGTTAAAATACTGAGTAAGATATATAAAAGGGGAGAAGTTCTGTTTTTATTGCATATATCGACGTTTCAGCCGGAATAGAGCGGTTTTCGTATACATCTTCCATCGGTAATATAGACGGAAAATCAGGAAAATTTTAGTTAATTTTAATGAAAACACATTGTTTTTTATCATTTTTATCATATTGGAAACAACATTGTCATATGTCTTTTCTTGGATCTAAATAATACGAAACCTCGCTCTATGATTTGAAGTTAAAATCCTCAAGTATGGTTAAATAGTGACTTTTTTCACGTTTTTCATATAGTTTGATATTACGTAAATATATTCATTTTTACCAATATTTTGATACTATTTAATGTAGTATCACGATATGTGATTTGGCTATCAAATCTCAGAATGTCGCATAATATTGCATTTTAAGCAAGTTTTCTTGCATTTTGTTTCGTACAAAAAATCATCGAATTTAGCAATATTTATATGTTTTTCTTTATGTGATTTAAACAAAATATCATCGAATTAGGCAATATTTTGCCGTTTTTCCACGTTTTTGTGAATTTTCAGTCTATGGGTATTAATTCATTAAATATACGATAAAAATGATGCAAACACACAATTGATTAGAAATTAACCTTAAATACTTCATTTTCAATCAACCATATGTATCTCGTTAAAATACTGAGTAGGATATTGAAAAGGGGGAGAAGTTCGGTTTTTATTGCATATATCGACGTTTCAACCGGATTAGAGCGGTTTTACGTGGACATCTTCAATCGGTAATATAGACGGAAAATCAGGAATATTTTAGTTAATTCTAATGAAAACACATTGTTTTTTATCATTTGTATTGGAAACAACATTGTCATATGTCTTTTCTTGGATCTAAATAATACGAAACCTCACTCTATGATTTGAAGTTAAACTCCTCAAATATGGTTAAATAGTGACTTTTTCACGTTTTTCATGTAGTTTGATATTACGTAAATATATTCATTTTTACCAATATTTTGATACTATTTTATGTAGTATCACGATATATGATTTGGCCTTCACATCTCAGAATTTCGCATAATATTGCATTTTAAGCAAGTTTTCTTGCATTTTGTTTCGTACGAAAAATCATCGAATTTAGCAATATTTGACGTTTATCATCCCCTTTTCCTCTATGTGAGTTAAACAAAATATCATCGAATTAGGCAACATTTTGCCGTTTTCCACGTTTTTGTGAATTTTCAGTCTATGAGTATTAATTCATTATATATACGATAAAAATGATGCAAACACATAATTGATTAGATAATAACCTTAAATACTTCATTTCCAATCATCTATATGTTTCTCGTTAAAATACTGAGTAAGATATATAAAAGGGGAGAAGTTCTGTTTTTATTGCATATATCGACGTTTCAGCCGGAATAGAGCGGTTTTCGTTTACATCTTCCATCGGTAATATAGACGGAAAATCAGGAACATTTTAGTTAATTCTAATGAAAACACATTGTTTTTTTTTTCATTTATATTGGAAACAACATTGTCATATGTCTTTTCTTGGATCTAAATAATACGAAACCTCGCTCTATGATTTGAAGTCAAAATCCTCAAGTATGGTTAAATAGTGACTTTTTTCACGTTTTTCATGTAGTTTGATATTACGTAGATATATTCATTTATACCAATATTTCGATACTATTTCGTGTAGTATCACGATATGTGATTTGGCTATCAAATCTCAGAATGTCGCATAATATTGCATTTTAAGCAAGTTTTCTTGCATTTTGTTTCGTACAAAAAATCATCGAATTTAGCAATATTTATACGTTTTTCTTTAGGTGATTTAAACAAAATATCATCGAATTAGGCAATATTTTGCCGTTTTTCCACGTTTTTGTGAATTTTCAGTTTATGGGTATTAATTCATTATATATACAATAAAAATGATGCAAACACATAATTGATTAGATAATAACCTTAAATACTTCATTTTCAATCAACCATATGTATCTCGTTAAAATACTGAGCAGGATATTGAAAAGGGGGAGAAGTTCGGTTTTTACTGCATATATCGACGTTTCAACCGGATTAGAGCGGTTTTACGTGTACATCTTCCATCGGTAATATAGACGGAAAATCAGGAATATTTTAGTTAATTCTAATGAAAACACATTGTTTTTTATTATTTGTATTGGAAACAACATTGTCATATGTCTTTACTTGGATCTAAATAATACGAAACCTCGCTCAATGATTTGAAGTTAAAATCCTCAAATATGGTTAAATAGTGACTTTTTCACGTTTTTCATGTAGTTTGATATTACGTAAATATATTCATTTTTACCAAAATTTCGATACTATTTCATGTAGTATCACGATATGTGATTTGGCCTTCAAATCTCAGAATTTCGAATAGTATTGCATTTTAAGAAAGTTTTCTTGCATTTTGTTTCGTACGAAAAATCATCAAATTTAGCAATATTTTGACGTTTATCATCCCCTTTTCGTCTATGTGATTTAAACAAAATATCATCGAATTAGGCAATATTTTGCCGTTTTTCCACGTTTTTGTGAATTTTCAGTTTATAGGTAATAATTCAATAAATATACCATAAAAATGATGCAAACACATAATTGATTAGAAAGTAACCTTAAATGCTTCATTTTCAATCAACCATTTTTTTCTCGTAAAAATACTGAGTAGGATATTGAAAATGGGAGAAATTCGATTTTTATTGCATATATCGACGTTTCAGCCGGATTAGAGCGGTTTTCGTGTCCATCTTCCATCGGTAATATAAACGAAAAATCAGGAACATTTTTGTTAATTCTAATGAAAACACATTGATTTTTATCGTTTGTATTGGAAACAACATTGTCATATGTCTTTTCTTGGATCTAAATAATACGAAACCTCGCGCTATGATTTGAAGTTAAAATCCTCAAATATGGTTAAATAGTGACTTTTTTCACGTTTTTCATGTAGTTTGATATTACGTAAATATATTCATTTTTACCATTATTTTGATACTATTTTATGTAGTATCACGATATATGATTTGGCCTTCACATCTCAGAATTTCGCATAATATTGCATTTTAAGCAAGTTTTCTTGCATTTTGTTTCGTACGAAAAATCATCGAATTTAGCAATATTTTGACGTTTATCATTGATTAGATAATAACCTTAAATACTTCATTTTCAATCAACTATTTGTTTCTCGTTAAAATACTGAGTAAGATATATAAAAGGGGAGAAGTTCTGTTTTTATTGCATATATCGACGTTTCAGCCGGAATAGAGCGGTTTTCGTATACATCTTCCATCGGTAATATAGACGGAAAATCAGGAACATTTTAGTTAATTTTAATGAAAACACATTGTTTTTTATCATTTTTATCATATTGGAAACAACATTGTCATATGTCTTTTCTTGGATCTAAATAATACGAAACCTCGCTCTATGATTTGAAGTTAAAATCCTCAAGTATGGTTAAATAGTGACTTTTTTCACGTTTTTCATATAGTTTGATATTACGTAAATATATTCATTTTTACCAATATTTTGATACTATTTAATGTAGTATCACGATATGTGATTTGGCTATCAAATCTCAGAATGTCGCATAATATTGCATTTTAAGCAAGTTTTCTTGCATTTTGTTTCGTACAAAAAATCATCGAATTTAGCAATATTTATATGTTTTTCTTTATGTGATTTAAACAAAATATCATCGAATTAGGCAATATTTTGCCGTTTTTCCACGTTTTTGTGAATTTTCAGTCTATGGGTATTAATTCATTAAATATACGATAAAAATGATGCAAACACACAATTGATTAGAAATTAACCTTAAATACTTCATTTTCAATCAACCATATGTATCTCGTTAAAATACTGAGTAGGATATTGAAAAGGGGGAGAAGTTCGGTTTTTATTGCATATATCGACGTTTCAACCGGATTAGAGCGGTTTTACGTGGACATCTTCAATCGGTAATATAGACGGAAAATCAGGAATATTTTAGTTAATTCTAATGAAAACACATTGTTTTTTTTTCATTTATATTGGAAACAACATTGTCATATGTCTTTTCTTGGATCTAAATAATACGAAACCTCGCTCTATGATTTGAAGTCAAAATCCTCAAGTATGGTTAAATAGTGACTTTTTTCACGTTTTTCATGTAGTTTGATATTACGTAGATATATTCATTTATACCAATATTTCGATACTATTTCGTGTAGTATCACGATATGTGATTTGGCTATCAAATCTCAGAATGTCGCATAATATTGCATTTTAAGCAAGTTTTCTTGCATTTTGTTTCGTACAAAAAATCATCGAATTTAGCAATATTTATACGTTTTTCTTTAGGTGATTTAAACAAAATATCATCGAATTAGGCAATATTTTGCCGTTTTTCCACGTTTTTGTGAATTTTCAGTTTATGGGTATTAATTCATTATATATACAATAAAAATGATGCAAACACATAATTGATTAGATAATAACCTTAAATACTTCATTTTCAATCAACCATATGTATCTCGTTAAAATATTGAGCAGGATATTGAAAAGGGGGAGAAGTTCGGTTTTTACTGCATATATCGACGTTTCAACCGGATTAGAGCGGTTTTACGTGTACATCTTCCATCGGTAATATAGACGGAAAATCAGGAATATTTTAGTTAATTCTAATGAAAACACATTGTTTTTTATTATTTGTATTGGAAACAACATTGTCATATGTCTTTACTTGGATCTAAATAATACGAAACCTCGCTCTATGATTTGAAGTTAAAATCCTCAAATATGGTTAAATAGTGACTTTTTCACGTTTTTCATGTAGTTTGATATTACGTAAATATATTCATTTTTACCAATATTTTGATACTATTTTATGTAGTATCACGATATATGATTTGGCCTTCACATCTCAGAATTTCGCATAATATTGCATTTTAAGCAAGTTTTCTTGCATTTTGTTTCGTACGAAAATTCATCGAATTTAGCAATATTTTGACGTTTATCATCCCCTTTTCCTCTATAAGAGTTAAACAAAATATCATCGAATTAGGCAACATTTTGCCGTTTTTCCACGTTTTTGTGAATTTTAAGTCTATGAGTATTAATTCAATATATATACGATAAAAATGATGCAAACACATAATTGATTAGATAATAACCTTAAATACTTCATTTCCAATCATCTATATGTTTCTCGTTAAAATACTGAGTAAGATATATAAAAGGGGAGAAGTTCTGTTTTTATTGCATATATCGACGTTTCAGCCGGAATAGAGCGGTTTTCGTTTACATCTTCCATCGGTAATATAGACGGAAAATCAGGAACATTTTAGTTAATTCTAATGAAAACACATTGTTTTTTTTTCATTTATATTGGAAACAACATTGTCATATGTCTTTTCTTGGATCTAAATAATACGAAACCTCGCTCTATGATTTGAAGTCAAAATCCTCAAGTATGGTTAAATAGTGACTTTTTTCACCTTTTTCATGTAGTTTGATATTACGTAAATATATTCATTTTTACAAAAATTTCGATACTATTTCATGTAGTATCACGATATGGGATTTGGCCTTCAAATCTCAGAATTTCGAATAATATTGCATTTTAAGAAAGTTTTCTTGCATTTTGTTTCGTACGAAAAATCATCAAATTTAGCAATATTTTGACGTTTATCATCCCCTTTTCCTCTATGTGATTTAAACAAAATATCATCGAATTAGGCAATATTTTGCCGTTTTTCCACGTTTTTGTGAATTTTCAGTTTATAGGTATTAATTCAATAAATATACGATAAAAATGATGCAAACACATAATTGATTAGAAAGTATCCTTAAATGCTTCATTTTCAATCAACCATTTTTTTCTCGTAAAAATACTGAGTAGGATATTGAAAATGGAAGAAGTTCGATTTTTATTGCATATATCGACGTTTCAGCCGGATTAGAGCGGTTTTCGTGTCCATCTTCCATCGGTAATATAAACGAAAAATCAGGAACATTTTAGTTAATTCTAATGAAAACACATTGTTTTTTATCATTTGTATTGGAAACAACATTGTCATATGTCTTTTCTTGGATCTAAATAATACGAAACCTCACTCTATGATTTGAAGTAAAAATCCTCAAGTATGGTTAAATAGTGACTTTTTTCACGTTTTTCATGTAGTTTGATATTACGTAAATATATTCATTTTTACCAATATTTTGATAGTATTTTACGTAGTATCACGATATATGATTTGGCCTTCACATCTCAGAATTTCGCATAATATTGCAATTTAAGCAAGTTTTCTTGCATTTTGTTTCGTACGAAAAATCATCGAATTTAGCAATATTTTGACGTTTATCATCCCCTTTTCCTCTGTGATTTAAACAAAATATCATCGAATTAGGCAATATTTTGCCGTTTTTCCACGTTTTTGTGAATTTTCAGTTTATGGGTATTAATTCATTATATATACGATAAAAATGATGCAAACACACAATTGATTAGAAATTAACCTTAAATACTTCATTTTCAATCAACCATATGTATCTCGTTAAAATACTGAGTAGGATATTGAAAAGGGGGAGAAGTTCGGTTTTTATTGCATATATCGACGTTTCAACCGGATTAGAGCGGTTTTACGTGTACATCTTCCATCGGTAATATAGACGGAAAATCAGGAATATTTTAGTTAATTCTAATGAAAACACATTGTTTTTTATCATTTGTATTGGAAACAACATTGTCATATGTCTTTTCTTGGATCTAAATAATACGAAACCTCGCTCTATGATTTGAAGTCAAAATCCTCAAGTATGGTTAAATAGTGACTTTTTTCACGTTTTTCATGTAGTTTGATATTACGTAAATATATTCATTTTTACCAATATTTTGATAGTATTTTACGTAGTATCACGATATATGATTTGGCCTTCACATCTCAGAATTTCGCATAATATTGCATTTTAAGCAAGTTTTCTTGCATTTTGTTTCGTACGAAAAATCATCGAATTTAGCAATATTTTGACGTTTATCATTGATTAGATAATAACCTTAAATACTTCATTTTCAATCAACTATTTGTTTCTCGTTAAAATACCGAGTAAGATATATAAAAGGGGAGAAGTTCTGTTTTTATTGCATATATCGACGTTTCAGCCGGAATAGAGCGGTTTTCGTGTACATCTTCCATCGGTAATATAGACGGAAAATCAGGAACATTTTAGTTAATTCTAATGAAAACACATTGTTTTTTATCATTTGTATTGGAAACAACATTGTCATATGTCTTTTCTTGGATCTAAATAATACGAAACCTCACTCTATGATTTGAAGTTAAAATCCTCAAGTATGGTTAAATAGTGACTTTTTTCACGTTTTTCATGTAGTTTGATATTACGTAAATATATTCATTTATACCAATATTTCGATACTATTTCATGTAGTATGACGATATGTGATTTGGCCTTCAAATCTCAGAATTTCGCATGAAATTGCATTTTAAGCAAGTTTTCTTGCATTTTGTTTCGTACGAAAAATCATCGAATTTAGCAATATTTTGACGTTTATCATCCCCTTTTCCTCTATGTGAGTTAAACAAAATATCATCGAATTAGGCAACATTTTGCCGTTTTCCACGTTTTTGTGAATTTTCAGTCTATGAGTATTAATTCATTATATATACGATAAAAATGATGCAAACACATAATTGATTAGATAATAACCTTAAATACTTCATTTCCAATCATCTATATGTTTCTCGTTAAAATACTGAGTAAGATATATAAAAGGGGAGAAGTTCTGTTTTTATTGCATATATCAACGTTTCAGCCGGAATAGAGCGGTTTTCGTTTACATCTTCCATCGGTAATATAGACGGAAAATCAGGAACATTTTAGTTAATTCTAATGAAAACACATTGTTTTTTTTCATTTATATTGGAAACAACATTGTCATATGTCTTTTCTTGGATCTAAATAATACGAAACCTCGCTCTATGATTTGAAGTCAAAATCCTCAAGTATGGTTAAATAGTGACTTTTTTCACGTTTTTCATGTAGTTTGATATTACGTAGATATATTCATTTATACCAATATTTCGATACTATTTCGTGTAGTATCACGATATGTAATTTGGCTATCAAATCTCAGAATGTCGCATAATATTGCATTTTAAGCAAGTTTTCTTGCATTTTGTTTCGTACAAAAAATCATCGAATTTAGCAATATTTATACGTTTTTCTTTAGGTGATTTAAACAAAATATCATCGAATTAGGCAATATTTTGCCGTTTTTCCACGTTTTTGTGAATTTTCAGTTTATGGGTATTAATTCATTATATATACAATAAAAATGATGCAAACACATAATTGATTAGATAATAACCTTAAATACTTCATTTTCAATCAACCATATGTATCTCGTTAAAATACTGAGCAGGATATTGAAAAGGGGGAGAAGTTCGGTTTTCACTGCATATATCGACGTTTCAACCGGATTAGAGCGGTTTTACGTGTACATCTTCCATCGGTAATATAGACGGAAAATCAGGAATATTTTAGTTAATTCTAATGAAAACACATTGTTTTTTATTATTTGTATTGGAAACAACATTGTCATATGTCTTTACTTGGATCTAAATAATACGAAACCTCGCTCTATGATTTGAAGTTAAAATCCTCAAATATGGTTAAATAGTGACTTTTTCACGTTTTTCATGTAGTTTGATATTACGTAAATATATTCATTTTTACCAATATTTTGATACTATTTTATGTAGTATCACGATATATGATTTGGCCTTCACATCTCAGAATTTCGCATAATATTGCATTTTAAGCAAGTTTTCTTGCATTTTGTTTCGTACGAAAATTCATCGAATTTAGCAATATTTTGACGTTTATCATCCCCTTTTCCTCTATAAGAGTTAAACAAAATATCATCGAATTAGGCAACATTTTGCCGTTTTTCCACGTTTTTGTGAATTTTAAGTCTATGAGTATTAATTCAATATATATACGATAAAAATGATGCAAACACATAATTGATTAGATAATAACCTTAAATACTTCATTTCCAATCATCTATATGTTTCTCGTTAAAATACTGAGTAAGATATATAAAAGGGGAGAAGTTCTGTTTTTATTGCATATATCGACGTTTCAGCCGGAATAGAGCGGTTTTCGTTTACATCTTCCATCGGTAATATAGACGGAAAATCAGGAACATTTTAGTTAATTCTAATGAAAACACATTGTTTTTTTTTCATTTATATTGGAAACAACATTGTCATATGTCTTTTCTTGGATCTAAATAATACGAAACCTCGCTCTATGATTTGAAGTCAAAATCCTCAAGTATGGTTAAATAGTGACTTTTTTCACCTTTTTCATGTAGTTTGATATTACGTAAATATATTCATTTTTACAAAAATTTCGATACTATTTCATGTAGTATCACGATATGGGATTTGGCCTTCAAATCTCAGAATTTCGAATAATATTGCATTTTAAGAAAGTTTTCTTGCATTTTGTTTCGTACGAAAAATCATCAAATTTAGCAATATTTTGACGTTTATCATCCCCTTTTCCTCTATGTGATTTAAACAAAATATCATCGAATTAGGCAATATTTTGCCGTTTTTCCACGTTTTTGTGAATTTTCAGTTTATAGGTATTAATTCAATAAATATACGATAAAAATGATGCAAACACATAATTGATTAGAAAGTATCCTTAAATGCTTCATTTTCAATCAACCATTTTTTTCTCGTAAAAATACTGAGTAGGATATTGAAAATAGAAGAAGTTCGATTTTTATTGCATATATCGACGTTTCAGCCGGATTAGAGCGGTTTTCGTGTCCATCTTCCATCGGTAATATAAACGAAAAATCAGGAACATTTTAGTTAATTCTAATGAAAACACATTGTTTTTTATCATTTGTATTGGAAACAACATTGTCATATGTCTTTTCTTGGATCTAAATAATACGAAACCTCACTCTATGATTTGAAGTAAAAATCCTCAAGTATGGTTAAATAGTGACTTTTTTCACGTTTTTCATGTAGTTTGATATTACGTAAATATATTCATTTTTACCAATATTTTGATAGTATTTTACGTAGTATCACGATATATGATTTGGCCTTCACATCTCAGAATTTCGCATAATATTGCAATTTAAGCAAGTTTTCTTGCATTTTGTTTCGTACGAAAAATCATCGAATTTAGCAATATTTTGACGTTTATCATCCCCTTTTCCTCTGTGATTTAAACAAAATATCATCGAATTAGGCAATATTTTGCCGTTTTTCCACGTTTTTGTGAATTTTCAGTTTATGGGTATTAATTCATTATATATACGATAAAAATGATGCAAACACACAATTGATTAGAAATTAACCTTAAATACTTCATTTTCAATCAACCATATGTATCTCGTTAAAATACTGAGTAGGATATTGAAAAGGGGGAGAAGTTCGGTTTTTATTGCATATATCGACGTTTCAACCGGATTAGAGCGGTTTTACGTGTACATCTTCCATCGGTAATATAGACGGAAAATCAGGAATATTTTAGTTAATTCTAATGAAAACACATTGTTTTTTATCATTTGTATTGGAAACAACATTGTCATATGTCTTTTCTTGGATCTAAATAATACGAAACCTCGCTCTATGATTTGAAGTTAAAATCCTCAAATATGGTTAAATAGTGACTTTTTTCACGTTTTTCATGTAGTTTGATATTACGTAAATATATTCATTTTTACCAATATTTTGATACTATTTTATGTAGTATCACGATATATGATTTGGCCTTCACATCTCAGAATTTCGCATAATATTGCATTTTAAGCAAGTTTTCTTGCATTTTGTTTCGTACGAAAAATCATCGAATTTAGCAATATTTTGACGTTTATCATTGATTAGATAATAACCTTAAATACTTCATTTTCAATCAACTATTTGTTTCTCGTTAAAATACCGAGTAAGATATATAAAAGGGGAGAAGTTCTGTTTTTATTGCATATATCGACGTTTCAGCCGGAATAGAGCGGTTTTCGTGTACATCTTCCATCGGTAATATAGACGGAAAATCAGGAACATTTTAGTTAATTCTAATGAAAACACATTGTTTTTTATCATTTGTATTGGAAACAACATTGTCATATGTCTTTTCTTGGATCTAAATAATACGAAACCTCACTCTATGATTTGAAGTTAAAATCCTCAAGTATGGTTAAATAGTGACTTTTTTCACGTTTTTCATGTAGTTTGATATTACGTAAATATATTCATTTATACCAATATTTCGATACTATTTCATGTAGTATGACGATATGTGATTTGGCCTTCAAATCTCAGAATTTCGCATGAAATTGCATTTTAAGCAAGTTTTCTTGCATTTTGTTTCGTACGAAAAATCATCGAATTTAGCAATATTTTGACGTTTATCATCCCCTTTTCCTCTATGTGAGTTAAACAAAATATAATCGAATTAGGCAACATTTTGCCGTTTTTCCACGTTTTTGTGAATTTTCAGTCTATGAGTATTAATTCATTATATATACGATAAAAATGATGCAAACTCATAATTGATTAGATAATAACCTTAAGTACTTCTTTTTCAATCAACTCTTTGTTTCTCGTTAAAATACTGAGTAAGATATATAAAAGGGGAGAAGTTCTGTTTTTATTGCATATATCGACGTTTCAGCCGGAATTGAGCGGTTTTCGTGTACATCTTTCATCGGTAATATAGATGGAAAATCAGGAACATTTTAGTTAATTTTAATGAAAACACATTGTTTTTTATCATTTTTATCATATTGGAAACAACATTGTCATATGTCTTTTCTTGGATCTAAATAATACGAAACCTCGCTCTATGATTTGAAGTTAAAATCCTCAAGTATGGTTAAATAGTGACTTTTTTCACGTTTTTCATATAGTTTGATATTACGTAAATATATTCATTTTTACCAATATTTTGATACTATTTTATGTAGTATCACGATATGTGATTTGGCTATCAAATCTCAGAATGTCGCATAATATTGCATTTTAAGCAAGTTTTCTTGCATTTTGTTTCGTACAAAAAATCATCGAATTTAGCAATATTTATACGTTTTTCTTTATGTGATTTAAACAAAATATCATCGAATTAGGCAATATTTTGCCGTTTTTCCACGTTTTTGTGAATTTTCAGTCTATGGGTATTAATTCATTAAATATACGATAAAAATGATGCAAACACACAATTGATTAGAAATTAACCTTAAATACTTCATTTTCAATCAACCATATGTATCTCGTTAAAATACTGAGTAGGATATTGAAAAGGGGGAGAAGTTCGGTTTTTATTGCATATATCGACGTTTCAACCGGATTAGAGGGGTTTTACGTGTACATCTTCCATCGGTAATATAGACGGAAAATCAGGAATATTTTAGTTAATTCTAATGAAAACACATTGTATTTTATCATTTGTATTGGAAACAACATTGTCATATGTCTTTTCTTGGATCTAAATAATACGAAACCTCACTCTATGATTTGAAGTTAAACTCCTCAAATATGGTTAAATATTGACTTTTTCACGTTTTTCATGTAGTTTGATATTACGTAAATATATTCATTTTTACCAATATTTTGATACTATTTTATGTAGTATCACGATATATGATTTAGCCTTCACATCTCAGAATTTCGCATAATATTGCATTTTAAGCAAGTTTTCTTGCATTTTGTTTCGTACAAAAAATCATCGAATTTAGCAATATTTATACGTTTTTCTTTATGTGATTTAAACAAAATATCATCGAATTAGGCAATATTTTGCCGTTTTTCCACGTTTTTGTGAATTTTCAGTTTATAGGTAATAATTCAATAAATATACGGTAAAAATGATGCAAACACATAATTGATTAGAAAGTAACCTTAAATGCTTCATTTTCAATCAACCATTTTTTTCTCGTAAAAATACTGAGTAGGATATTGAAAATGGGAGAAGTTCGATTTTTATTGCATATATCGACGTTTCAGCCGGATTAGAGCGGTTTTCGTGTCCATCTTCCATCGGTAATATAAACGAAAAATCAGGAACATTTTAGTTAATTCTAATGAAAACACATTGTTTTTTATCATTTGTATTGGAAACAACATTGTCATATGTCTTTTCTTGGATCTAAATAATACGAAACCTCGCTCTATGATTTGAAGTTAAAATCCTCAAGTATGGTTAAATAGTGACTTTTTTCACGTTTTTCATGTAGTTTGATATTACGTAGATATATTCATTTATACCAATATTTCGATACTATTTCATTTCGTATCACGATATGTGATTTGGCTATCAAATCTCAGAATGTCGCATAATATTGCATTTTAAGCAAGTTTTCTTGCATTTTGTTTCGTACAAAAAATCATCGAATTTAGCAATATTGATACGTTTTTCTTTAGGTGATTTAAACAAAATATCATCGAATTAGGCAATATTTTGCCGTTTTTCCACGTTTTTGTGAATTTTCAGTCTATGGGTATTAATTCATTAAATATACGATAAAAATGATGCAAACACACAATTAATTAGAAATTAACCTTAAATACTTCATTTTCAATCAACCATATGTATCTCGTTAAAATACTTAGTAGGATATTGAAAAGGGGGAGAAGTTCGGTGTTTATTGCATATATCGACGTTTCAACCGGATTAGAGCGGTTTTACGTATACATCTTCCATCGGTAATATAGACGGAAAATCAGGAACATTTTAGTTAATTCTAATGAAAACACGTTGTTTTTTATCATTTGTATTGAAAACAACATTGTCATATGTCTTTTCTTGGATCTAAATAATACGAAACCTCGCTCTAAGATTTGAAGTTAAAATCCTCAAGTATGGTTAAATAGTGACTTTTTTCACGTTTTTCATGTAGTTTGATATTACGTAAATATATTCATTTTTACCAATATTTTGATACTATTTTATGTAGTATCACGATATATGATTTGGCCTTCACATCTCAGAATTTCGCATAATATTGCATTTTAAGCAAGTTTTCTTGCATTTTGTTTCGTACGAAAAATCATCGAATTTAGCAATATTTTGACGTTTATCATCCCCTTTTCCTCTGTGATTTAAACAAAATATCATCGAATTAGGCAATATTTTTCCGTTTTTCCACGTTTTTGTGAATTTTCAGTTTATGGGTATTAATTCATTATATATACGATAAAAATGATGCAAACACACAATTGATTAGAAATCAACCTTAAATACTTCATTTTCAATCAACCATATGTATCTCGTTAAAATACTTAGTAGGATATTGAAAAGGGGGAGAAGTTCGGTGTTTATTGCATATATTGACGTTTCAACCGGATTAGAGCGGTTTTACGTATACATCTTCCATCGGTAATATAGACGGAAAATCAGGAATATTTTAGTTAATTCTAATGAAAACACATTGTTTTTTTTTCATTTATATTGGAAACAACATTGTCATATGTCTTTTCTTGGATCTAAATAATACGAAACCTCGCTCTATGATTTGAAGTCAAAATCCTCATATATGGTTAAATAGTGACTTTTTTCACCTTTTTCATGTAGTTTGATATTACGTAAATATATTCATTTTTACGAAAATTTCGATACTATTTCATGTAGTATCACGATATGGGATTTGGCCTTCAAATCTCAGAATTTCGAATAATATTGCATTTTAAGAAAGTTTTCTTGCATTTTGTTTCGTACGAAAAATCATCAAATTTAGCAATATTTTGACGTTTATTATCCCCTTTTCGTCTATGTGATTTAAACAAAATATCATCGAATTAGGCAATATTTTGCCGTTTTTCCACGTTTTTGTGAATTTTCAGTTTATAGGTAATAATTCAATAAATATACGATAAAAATGATGCAAACACATAATTGATTAGAAAGTAACCTTAAATGCTTCATTTTCAATCAACCATTTTTTTCTCGTAAAAATACTGAGTAGGATATTGAAAATGGAAGAAGTTCGATTTTTATTGCATATATCGACGTTTCAGCCGGATTAGAGCGGTTTTCGTGTCCATCTTCCATCGGTAATATAAACGAAAAATCAGGAACATTTTAGTTAATTCTAATGAAAACACATTGATTTTTATCGTTTGTATTGGAAACAACATTGTCATATGTCTTTTCTTGGATCTAAATAATACGAAACCTCGCTCTATGATTTGAAGTTAAAAATCCTCAAATATGGTTAAATAGTGACTTTTTTCACGTTTTTCATGTAGTTTGATATTACGTAAATATATTCATTATTTACCAATATTTTGATACTATTTTATGTAGTATCACGATATATGATTTGGCCTTCACATCTCAGAATTTCGCATAATATTGCATTTTAAGCAAGTTTTCTTGCATTTTGTTTCGTACGAAAAATCATCGAATTTAGCAATATTTTGACGTTTATCATCCCCTTTTCCTCTATGTGAGTTAAAAAAATATCATCGAATTAGGCAACATTTTGCCGTTTTTCCACGTTTTTGTGAATTTTCAGTCTATGAGTATTAATTCATTATATATACTATAAAAATGATGCAAACACATAATTGATTAGATAATAACCTTAAATACTTCATTTCCAATCAACTATTTGTTTCTCGTTAAAATACTGAGTAAGATATATAAAAGGGGAGAAGTTCTGTTTTTATTGCATATATCGACGTTTCAGCCGGAATAGAGCGGTTTTCGTTTACATCTTCCATCGGTAATATAGACGGAAAATCAGGAACATTTTAGTTAATTTTAATGAAAACACATTGTTTTTTATCATTTTTATCATATTGGAAACAACATTGTCATATGTCTTTTCTTGGATCTAAATAATACGAAACCTCGCTCAAAGATTTGAAGTTAAAATCCTCAAGTATGGTTAAATAGTGACTTTTTTTCACATTTTTCATGTAGTTTGATATTACGTAAATATATTCATTTTTACCAAAATTTCGATACTATTTCATGTAGTATCACGATATGTGATTTGGCCTTCAAATCTCAGAATTTCGAATAGTATTGCATTTTAAGAAAGTTTTCTTGCATTTTGTTTCGTACGAAAAATCATCGAATTTAGCAATATTTGACGTTTATCATCCCCTTTTCCTCTATGTGAGTTAAACAAAATATCATCGAATTAGGCAACATTTTGCCGTTTTCCACGTTTTTGTGAATTTTCAGTCTATGAGTATTAATTCATTATATATACGATAAAAATTATGCAAACACATAATTGATTAGATAATAACCTTAAATACTTCATTTTCAATCAACTATTTGTTTCTCGTTAAAATACTGAGTAAGATATATAAAAGGGGAGAAGTTCTGTTTTTATTGCATATATCGACGTTTCAGCCGGAATAGAGCGGTTTTCGTGTACATCTTCCATCGGTAATATAGACGGAAAATCAGGAACATTTTAGTTAATTCTAATGAAAACACATTGTTTTTTATCATTTGTATTGGAAACAACATTGTCATATGTCTTTTCTTGGATCTAAATAATACGAAACCTCGCTCTATGATTTGAAGTTAAAATCCTCAAGTATGGTTAAATAGTGACTTTTTTCACGTTTTCCATGTAGTTTGATATTACGTAGATATATTCATTTATACCAATATTTCGATACTATTTCGTGTAGTATCACGATATGTGATTTGGCTATCAAATCTCAGAATGTCGCATAATATTGCATTTTAAGCAAGTTTTCTTGCATTTTGTTTCGTACAAAAAATCATCGAATTTAGCAATATTTATACGTTTTTCTTTAGGTGATTTAAACAAAATATCATCGAATTAGGCAATATTTTGCCGTTTTTCCACGTTTTTGTGAATTTTCAGTCTATGGGTATTAATTCATTAAATATACGATAAAAATGATGCAAACACACAATTGATTAGAAATTAACCTTAAATACTTCATTTTCAATGAACCATATGTATCTCGTTAAAATACTGAGTAGGATATTGAAAAGGGGGAGAAGTTCGGTGTTTATTGCATATATTGACGTTTCAACCGGATCAGAGCGGTTTTACGTATACATCTTCCATCGGTAATATAGACGGAAAATCAGGAATATTTTAGTTAATTCTAATGAAAACACATTGTTTTTTTTCATTTATATTGGAAACAACATTGTCATATGTCTTTTCTTGGATCTAAATAATACGAAACCTCGCTCTATGATTTGAAGTCAAAATCCTCAAATATGGTTAAATAGTGACTTTTTTCACCTTTTTCATGTAGTTTGATATTACGTAAATATATTCATTTTTACCAAAATTTCGATACTATTTCATGTAGT
The DNA here is from genome assembly GCF_040958095.1 of Procambarus clarkii. Classification (NCBI taxonomy): domain Eukaryota; kingdom Metazoa; phylum Arthropoda; class Malacostraca; order Decapoda; family Cambaridae; genus Procambarus; species Procambarus clarkii. Next base: position 1,128,818 of record NC_091158.1, read on the forward strand.
ATCACGATATGGGATTTGGCCTTCAAATCTCAGAATTTCGAATAATATTGCATTTTAAGAAAGTTTTCTTGCATTTTGTTTCGTACGAAAAATCATCAAGTTTAGCAATATTTTGACGTTTATTATCCCCTTTTCGTCTATGTGATTTAAACAAAATATCATCGAATTAGGCAATATTTTGCCGTTTTTCCACGTTTTTGTGAATTTTCAGTTTATAGGTAATAATTCAATAAATATACGATAAAAATGATGCAAACACATAATTGATTAGAAAGTAACCTTAAATGCTTCATTTTCAATCAACCATTTTTTTCTCGTAAAAATACTGAGTAGGATATTGAAAATGGAAGAAGTTCGATTTTTATTGCATATATCGACGTTTCAGCCGGATTAGAGCGGTTTTCGTGTCCATCTTCCATCGGTAATATAAACGAAAAATCAGGAACATTTTAGTTAATTCTAATGAAAACACATTGATTTTTATCGTTTGTATTGGAAACAACATTGTCATATGTCTTTTCTTGGATCTAAATAATACGAAACCTCGCTCTATGATTTGAAGTTAAAAATCCTCAAATATGGTTAAATAGTGACTTTTTTCACGTTTTTCATGTAGTTTGATATTACGTAAATATATTCATTATTTACCAATATTTTGATACTATTTTATGTAGTATCACGATATATGATTTGGCCTTCACATCTCAGAATTTCGCATAATATTGCATTTTAAGCAAGTTTTCTTGCATTTTGTTTCGTACGAAAAATCATCGAATTTAGCAATATTTTGACGTTTATCATCCCCTTTTCCTCTATGTGAGTTAAAAAAATATCATCGAATTAGGCAACATTTTGCCGTTTTTCCACGTTTTTGTGAATTTTCAGTCTATGAGTATTAATTCATTATATATACTATAAAAATGATGCAAACACATAATTGATTAGATAATAACCTTAAATACTTCATTTCCAATCAACTATTTGTTTCTCGTTAAAATACTGAGTAAGATATATAAAAGGCGAGAAGTTCTGTTTTTATTGCATATATCGACGTTTCAGCCGGAATAGAGCGGTTTTCGTTTACATCTTCCATCGGTAATATAGACGGAAAATCAGGAACATTTTAGTTAATTTTAATGAAAACACATTGTTTTTTATCATTTTTATCATATTGGAAACAACATTGTCATATGTCTTTTCTTGGATCTAAATAATACGAAACCTCGCTCTAAGATTTGAAGTTAAAATCCTCAAGTATGGTTAAATAGTGACTTTTTTCACATTTTTCATGTAGTTTGATATTACGTAAATATATTCATTTTTACCAAAATTTCGATACTATTTCATGTAGTATCACGATATGTGATTTGGCCTTCAAATCTCAGAATTTCGAATAGTATTGCATTTTAAGAAAGTTTTCTTGCATTTTGTTTCGTACGAAAAATCATCAAATTTAGCAATATTTTGACGTTTATCATCCCTTTTTCCTCTATGTGAGTTAAACAAAATATCATCGAATTAGGCAATATTTTGCCGTTTTTCCACGTTTTTGTGAATTTTCAGTTTAAGGGTATTAATTCATTATATATACGATAAAAATGATGCAAACACACAATTGATTAGAAATTAACCTTAAATACTTCATTTTCAATCAACCATATGTATCTCGTTAAAATACTGAGTAGGATATTGAAAAGGGGGAGAAGTTCGGTTTTTATTGCATATATCGACGTTTCAACCGGATTAGAGCGGTTTTACGTGTACATCTTCCATCGGTAATATAGACGGAAAATCAGGAATATTTTAGTTAATTCTAATGAAAACACATTGTTTTTTATCATTTGTATTGGAAACAACATTGTCATATGTCTTTTCTTGGATCTAAATAATACGAAACCTAGCTCTATGATTTGAAGTTAAAATCCTCATATATGGTTAAATAGTGACTTTTTTCACATTTTTCATGTAGTTTGATATTACGTAAATATATTCATTTTTACCAAAATTTCGATACTATTTCATGTAGTATCACGATATGTGATTTGGCCTTCAAATCTCAGAATTTCGAATAGTATTGCATTTTAAGAAAGTTTTCTTGCATTTTGTTTCGTACGAAAAATCATCAAATTTAGCAATATTTTGACGTTTATTATCCCCTTTTCGTCTATGTGATTTAAACAAAATATCATCGAATTAGGCAATATTTTGCCGTTTTTCCACGTTTTTGTGAATTTTCAGTTTATAGGTAATAATTCAATAAATATACGATAAAAATGATTCAAACACATAATTGATTAGAAAGTAACCTTAAATGCTTCATTTTCAATCAACCATTTTTTTCTCGTAAAAATACTGAGTAGGATATTGAAAATGGAAGAAGTTCGATTTTTATTGCATATATCGACGTTTCAGCCGGATTAGAGCGGTTTTCGTGTCCATCTTCCATCGGTAATATAAACGAAAAATCAGGAACATTTTAGTTAATTCTAATGAAAACACATTGATTTTTATCGTTTGTATTGGAAACAACATTGTCATATGTCTTTTCTTGGATCTAAATAATACGAAACCTCGCTCTATGATTTGAAGTTAAAAATCCTCAAATATGGTTATATAGTGACTTTTTTCACGTTTTTCATGTAGTTTGATATTACGTAAATATATTCATTATTTACCAATATTTTGATACTATTTTATGTAGTATCACGATATATGATTTGGCCTTCACATCTCAGAATTTCGCATAATATTGCATTTTAAGCAAGTTTTCTTGCATTTTGTTTCGTACGAAAAATCATCGAATTTAGCAATATTTTGACGTTTATCATCCCCTTTTCCTCAATGTGAGTTAAAAAAATATCATCGAATTAAGCAACATTTTGCCGTTTTTCCACGTTTTTGTGAATTTTCAGTCTATGAGTATTAATTCATTATATATACGATAAAAATGATGCAAACACATAATTGATTAGATAATAACCTTAAATACTTCATTTCCAATCAACTATTTGTTTCTCGTTAAAATACAAGGTAAGATATATAAAAGGCGAGAAGTTCTGTTTTTATTGCATATATCGACGTTTCAGCCGGAATAGAGCGGTTTTCGTTTACATCTTCCATCGGTAATATAGACGGAAAATCAGGAACATTTTAGTTAATTTTAATGAAAACACATTGTTTTTTATCATTTTTATCATATTGGAAACAACATTGTCATATGTCTTTTCTTGGATCTAAATAATACGAAACCTCGCTCTAAGATTTGAAGTTAAAATCCTCAAGTATGGTTAAATAGTGACTTTTTTCACATTTTTCATGTAGTTTGATATTACGTAAATATATTCATTTTTACCAAAATTTCGATACTATTTCATGTAGTATCACGATATGTGATTTGGCCTTCAAATCTCAGAATTTCGAATAGTATTGCATTTTAAGAAAGTTTTCTTGCATTTTGTTTCGTACGAAAAATCATCAAATTTAGCAATATTTTGACGTTTATCATCCCTTTTTCCTCTATGTGAGTTAAACAAAATATCATCGAATTAGGCAATATTTTGCCGTTTTTCCACGTTTTTGTGAATTTTCAGTTTAAGGGTATTAATTCATTATATATACGATAAAAATGATGCAAACACACAATTGATTAGAAATTAACCTTAAATACTTCATTTTCAATCAACCATATGTATCTCGTTAAAATACTGAGTAGGATATTGAAAAGGGGGAGAAGTTCGGTTTTTATTGCATATATCGACGTTTCAACCGGATTAGAGCGGTTTTACGTGTACATCTTCCATCGGTAATATAGACGGAAAATCAGGAATATTTTAGTTAATTCTAATGAAAACACATTGTTTTTTATCATTTGTATTGGAAACAACATTGTCATATGTCTTTTCTTGGATCTAAATAATACGAAACCTAGCTCTATGATTTGAAGTTAAAATCCTCATATATGGTTAAATAGTGACTTTTTTCACATTTTTCATGTAGTTTGATATTACGTAAATATATTCATTTTTACCAATATTTCGATACTATTTCATGTAGTATCACGATATGTGATTTGGCCTTCAAATCTCAGAATTTCGAATAGTATTGCATTTTAAGAAAGTTTTCATGCATTTTGTTTCGTACGAAAAATCATCAAATTTAGCAATATTTTGACGTTTATCATCCCATTTTCCTCTATGTGATTTAAACAAAATATCATCGAATTAGGCAACATTTTGCCGTTTTCCACGTTTTTGTGAATTTTCAGTCTATGAGTATTAATTCATTATATATACGATAAAAATTATGCAAACACATAATTGATTAGATAATAACCTTAAATACTTCATTTTCAATCAACTATTTGTTTCTCGTTAAAATACTGAGTAAGATATATAAAAGGGGAGAAGTTCTGTTTTTATTGCATATATCGACGTTTCAGCCGGAATAGAGCGGTTTTCGTGTACATCTTCCATCGGTAATATAGACGTAAAATCAGGAACATTTTAGTTAATTCTAATGAAAACACATTGTTTTTTATCATTTGTATTGGAAACAACATTGTCATATGTCTTTTCTTGGATCTAAATAATACGAAACCTCGCTCTATGATTTGAAGTTAAAATCCTCAAGTATGGTTAAATAGTGACTTTTTTCACATTTTTCATGTAGTTTGATATTACGTAAATATATTAATTTTTACCAAAATTTCGATACTATTTCATGTAGTATCACGATATGTGATTTGGCCTTCAAATCTCAGAATTTCGAATAGTATTGCATTTTAAGAAAGTTTTCTTGCATTTTGTTTCGTTCGAAAAATCATCAAATTTAGCAATATTTTGACGTTTATCATCCCTTTTTCCTCTATGTGAGTTAAACAAAATATCATCGAATTAGGCAATATTTTGCCGTTTTTCCACGTTTTTGTGAATTTTCAGTTTAAGGGTATTAATTCATTATATATACGATAAAAATGATGCAAACACACAATTGATTAGAAATTAACCTTAAATACTTCATTTTCAATCAACCATATGTATCTCGTTAAAATACTGAGTAGGATATTGAAAAGGGGGAGAAGTTCGGTTTTTATTGCATATATCGACGTTTCAACCGGATTAGAGCGGTTTTACGTGTACATCTTCCATCGGTAATATAGACGGAAAATCAGGAATATTTTAGTTAATTCTAATGAAAACACATTGTTTTTTTATCATTTGTATTGGAAACAACATTGTCATATGTCTTTTCTTGGATCTAAATAATACGAAACCTAGCTCTATGATTTGAAGTTAAAATCCTCATATATGGTTAAATAGTGACTTTTTTCACATTTTTCATGTAGTTTGATATTACGTAAATATATTCATTTTTACCAAAATTTCGATACTATTTCATGTAGTATCACGATATGTGATTTGGCCTTCAAATCTCAGAATTTCGAATAGTATTGCATTTTAAGAAAGTTTTCTTGCATTTTGTTTCGTACGAAAAATCATCAAATTTAGCAATATTTTGACGTTTATTATCCCCTTTTCGTCTATGTGATTTAAACAAAATATCATCGAATTAGGCAATATTTTGCCGTTTTTCCACGTTTTTGTGAATTTTCAGTTTATAGGTAATAATTCAATAAATATACGATAAAATGATTCAAACACATAATTGATTAGAAAGTAACCTTAAATGCTTCATTTTCAATCAACCATTTTTTTCTCGTAAAAATACTGAGTAGGATATTGAAAATGGAAGAAGTTCGATTTTTATTGCATATATCGACGTTTCAGCCGGATTAGAGCGGTTTTCGTGTCCATCTTCCATCGGTAATATAAACGAAAAATCAGGAACATTTTAGTTAATTCTAATGAAAACACATTGATTTTTATCGTTTGTATTGGAAACAACATTGTCATATGTCTTTTCTTGGATCTAAATAATACGAAACCTCGCTCTATGATTTGAAGTTAAAAATCCTCAAATATGGTTAAATAGTGACTTTTTTCACGTTTTTCATGTAGTTTGATATTACGTAAATATATTCATTATTTACCAATATTTTGATACTATTTTATGTAGTATCACGATATATGATTTGGCCTTCACATCTCAGAATTTCGCATAATATTGCATTTTAAGCAAGTTTTCTTGCATTTTGTTTCGTACGAAAAATCATCGAATTTAGCAATATTTTGACGTTTATCATCCCCTTTTCCTCTATGTGAGTTAAAAAAATATCATCGAATTAGGCAACATTTTGCCGTTTTTCCACGTTTTTGTGAATTTTCAGTCTATGAGTATTAATTCATTATATATACTATAAAAATGATGCAAACACATAATTGATTAGATAATAACCTTAAATACTTCATTTCCAATCAACTATTTGTTTCTCGTTAAAATACTGAGTAAGATATATAAAAGGGGAGAAGTTCTGTTTTTATTGCATATATCGACGTTTCAGCCGGAATAGAGCGGTTTTCGTTTACATCTTCCATCGGTAATATAGACGGAAAATCAGGAACATTTTAGTTAATTTTAATGAAAACACATTGTTTTTTATCATTTTTATCATATTGGAAACAACATTGTCATATGTCTTTTCTTGGATCTAAATAATACGAAACCTCGCTCTAAGATTTGAAGATTAAAATCCTTCAATGTATGGTTAAATAGTGACTTTTTCACATTTTTCATGTAGTTTGATATTACGTAAATATATTCATTTTTACCAAAATTTCGATACTATTTCATGTAGTATCACGATATGTGATTTGGCCTTCAAATCTCAGAATTTCGAATAGTATTGCATTTTAAGAAAGTTTTCTTGCATTTTGTTTCGTACGAAAAATCATCGAATTTAGCAATATTTTGACGTTTATCATCCCTTTTTCCTCTATGTGAGTTAAACAAAATATCATCGAATTAGGCAATATTTTGCCGTTTTTCCACGTTTTTGTGAATTTTCAGTCTATGAGGTATTAATTCATTATATATACGATAAAAATGATGCAAACACATAATTGATTAGATAATAACCTTAAATACTTCATTTTCAATCAACTATTTGTTTCTCGTTAAAATACTGAGTAAGGATATTGAAAAGGGGAGAAGTTCGGTTTTTATTGCATATATCGACGTTTCAGCCGGAATAGAGCGGTTTTACGTGTACATCTTCCATCGGTAATATAGACGGAAAATCAGGAACATTTTAGTTAATTCTAATGAAAACACATTGTTTTTTATCATTTGTATTGGAAACAACATTGTCATATGTCTTTTCTTGGATCTAAATAATACGAAACCTCGCTCTATGATTTGAAGTTAAAATCCTCAAGTATGGTTAAATAGTGACTTTTTTTCACGTTTTTCATGTAGTTTGATATTACGTAAATATATTCATTTTTACCAATATTTCGATACTATTTCATGTAGTATCACGATATGTGATTTGGCCTATCAAATCTCAGAATTTCGCATAATATTGCATTTTAAGCAAGTTTTCTTGCATTTTGTTTCGTACGAAAAATCATCGAATTTAGCAATATTTATGACGTTTATCATCCCTTTTCCTCATGTGATTTAAACAAAATATCATCGAATTAGGCAATATTTTGCCGTTTTTCCACGTTTTTGTGAATTTTCAGTCTATGGGTATTAATTCATTATATATACGATAAAAATGATGCAAACACATAATTGATTAGATAATAACCTTAAATACTTCATTTTCAATCAACATATTGTTATCTCGTTAAAATACTGAGTAGGATATTGAAAAGGGGAGAAGTTCGGTTTTTATTGCATATATCGACGTTTCAGCCGGATTAGAGCGGTTTTACGTATACATCTTCCATCGGTAATATAGACGGAAAATCAGGAATATTTTAGTTAATTCTAATGAAAACACATTGTTTTTTTTATCATTTATATTGGAAACAACATTGTCATATGTCTTTTCTTGGATCTAAATAATACGAAACCTCGCTCTATGATTTGAAGTCAAAATCCTCAAATATGGTTAAATAGTGACTTTTTTCACCTTTTTCATGTAGTTTGATATTACGTAAATATATTCATTTTTACCAAAATTTCGATACTATTTCATGTAGTATCACGATATGGATTTGGCCTTCAAATCTCAGAATTTCGAATAATATTGCATTTTAAGAAAGTTTTCTTGCATTTTGTTTCGTACGAAAAATCATCAAATTTAGCAATATTTTGACGTTTATTATCCCCTTTTCGTCTATGTGATTTAAACAAAATATCATCGAATTAGGCAATATTTTGCCGTTTTTCCACGTTTTTGTGAATTTTCAGTTTATAGGGTAATTAATTCAATAATATATACGATAAAAATGATGCAAACACATAATTGATTAGAAAGTAACCTTAAATACTTCATTTTCAATCAACCATATTTTTTCTCGTAAAAATACTGAGTAGGATATTGAAAATGGAAGAAGTTCGATTTTTATTGCATATATCGACGTTTCAGCCGGATTAGAGCGGTTTTACGTGTCCATCTTCCATCGGTAATATAAACGGAAAAATCAGGAACATTTTAGTTAATTCTAATGAAAACACATTGATTTTTATCGTTTGTATTGGAAACAACATTGTCATATGTCTTTTCTTGGATCTAAATAATACGAAACCTCAGCTCTATGATTTGAAGTTAAAAATCCTCAAATATGGTTAAATAGTGACTTTTTTCACGTTTTTCATGTAGTTTGATATTACGTAAATATATTCATTATTTACCAATATTTCGATACTATTTATGTAGTATCACGATATATGATTTGGCCTTCACATCTCAGAATTTCGCATAATATTGCATTTTAAGCAAGTTTTCTTGCATTTTGTTTCGTACGAAAAATCATCGAATTTAGCAATATTTTGACGTTTATCATCCCCTTTTCCTCTATGTGAGTTAAAAAAATATCATCGAATTAGGCAACATTTTGCCGTTTTTCCACGTTTTTGTGAATTTTCAGTCTATGAGTATTAATTCATTATATATACGATAAAAATGATGCAAACACATAATTGATTAGATAATAACCTTAAATACTTCATTTCCAATCAACTATTTGTTTCTCGTTAAAATACTGAGTAAGATATATAAAAGGGCGAGAAGTTCTGTTTTTATTGCATATATCGACGTTTCAGCCGGAATAGAGCGGTTTTCGTTTACATCTTCCATCGGTAATATAGACGGAAAATCAGGAACATTTTAGTTAATTTTAATGAAAACACATTGTTTTTTATCATTTTTATCATATTGGAAACAACATTGTCATATGTCTTTTCTTGGATCTAAATAATACGAAACCTCGCTCTAAGATTTGAAGTTAAAATCCTCAAGTATGGTTAAATAGTGACTTTTTTCACATTTTTCATGTAGTTTGATATTACGTAAATATATTAATTTTTACCAAAATTTCGATACTATTTCATGTAGTATCACGATATGTGATTTGGCCTTCAAATCTCAGAATTTCGAATAGTATTGCATTTTAAGAAAGTTTTCTTGCATTTTGTTTCGTTCGAAAAATCATCAAATTTAGCAATATTTTGACGTTTATCATCCCTTTTTCCTCTATGTGAGTTAAACAAAATATCATCGAATTAGGCAATATTTTGCCGTTTTTCCACGTTTTTGTGAATTTTCAGTTTAAGGGTATTAATTCATTATATATACGATAAAAATGATGCAAACACACAATTGATTAGAAATTAACCTTAAATACTTCATTTTCAATCAACCATATGTATCTCGTTAAAATACTGAGTAGGATATTGAAAAGGGGGAGAAGTTCGGTTTTTATTGCATATATCGACGTTTCAACCGGATTAGAGCGGTTTTACGTGTACATCTTCCATCGGTAATATAGACGGAAAATCAGGAATATTTTAGTTAATTCTAATGAAAACACATTGTTTTTTATCATTTGTATTGGAAACAACATTGTCATATGTCTTTTCTTGGATCTAAATAATACGAAACCTAGCTCTATGATTTGAAGTTAAAATCCTCATATATGGTTAAATAGTGACTTTTTTCACATTTTTCATGTAGTTTGATATTACGTAAATATATTCATTTTTACCAAAATTTCGATACTATTTCATGTAGTATCACGATATGTGATTTGGCCTTCAAATCTCAGAATTTCGAATAGTATTGCATTTTAAGAAAGTTTTCTTGCATTTTGTTTCGTACGAAAAATCATCAAATTTAGCAATATTTTGACGTTTATTATCCCCTTTTCGTCTATGTGATTTAAACAAAATATCATCGAATTAGGCAATATTTTGCCGTTTTTCCACGTTTTTGTGAATTTTCAGTTTATAGGTAATAATTCAATAAATATACGATAAAAATGATTCAAACACATAATTGATTAGAAAGTAACCTTAAATGCTTCATTTTCAATCAACCATTTTTTTCTCGTAAAAATACTGAGTAGGATATTGAAAATGGAAGAAGTTCGATTTTTATTGCATATATCGACGTTTCAGCCGGATTAGAGCGGTTTTCGTGTCCATCTTCCATCGGTAATATAAACGAAAAATCAGGAACATTTTAGTTAATTCTAATGAAAACACATTGATTTTTATCGTTTGTATTGGAAACAACATTGTCATATGTCTTTTCTTGGATCTAAATAATACGAAACCTCGCTCTATGATTTGAAGTTAAAAATCCTCAAATATGGTTAAATAGTGACTTTTTTCACGTTTTTCATGTAGTTTGATATTACGTAAATATATTCATTATTTACCAATATTTTGATACTATTTTATGTAGTATCACGATATATGATTTGGCCTTCACATCTCAGAATTTCGCATAATATTGCATTTTAAGCAAGTTTTCTTGCATTTTGTTTCGTACGAAAAATCATCGAATTTAGCAATATTTTGACGTTTATCATCCCCTTTTCCTCTATGTGAGTTAAAAAAATATCATCGAATTAGGCAACATTTTGCCGTTTTTCCACGTTTTTGTGAATTTTCAGTCTATGAGTATTAATTCATTATATATACGATAAAAATGATGCAAACACATAATTGATTAGATAATAACCTTAAATACTTCATTTCCAATCAACTATTTGTTTCTCGTTAAAATACTGAGTAAGATATATAAAAGGCGAGAAGTTCTGTTTTTATTGCATATATCGACGTTTCAGCCGGAATAGAGCGGTTTTCGTTTACATCTTCCATCGGTAATATAGACGGAAAATCAGGAACATTTTAGTTAATTTTAATGAAAACACATTGTTTTTTATCATTTTTATCATATTGGAAACAACATTGTCATATGTCTTTTCTTGGATCTAAATAATACGAAACCTCGCTCTAAGATTTGAAGTTAAAATCCTCAAATATGGTTAAATAGTGACTTTTTTCACATTTTTCATGTAGTTTGATATTACGTAAATATATTCATTTTTACCAAAATTTCGATACTATTTCATGTAGTATCACGATATGTGATTTGGCCTTCAAATCTCAGAATTTCGAATAGTATTGCATTTTAAGAAAGTTTTCTTGCATTTTGTTTCGTACGAAAAATCATCAAATTTAGCAATATTTTGACGTTTATCATCCCTTTTTCCTCTATGTGAGTTAAACAAAATATCATCGAATTAGGCAATATTTTGCCGTTTTTCCACGTTTTTGTGAATTTTCAGTTTAAGGGTATTAATTCATTATATATACGATAAAAATGATGCAAACACACAATTGATTAGAAATTAACCTTAAATACTTCATTTTCAATCAACCATATGTATCTCGTTAAAATACTGAGTAGGATATTGAAAAGGGGGAGAAGTTCGGTTTTTATTGCATATATCGACGTTTCAACCGGATTAGAGCGGTTTTACGTGTACATCTTCCATCGGTAATATAGACGGAAAATCAGGAATATTTTAGTTAATTCTAATGAAAACACATTGTTTTTTATCATTTGTATTGGAAACAACATTGTCATATGTCTTTTCTTGGATCTAAATAATACGAAACCTAGCTCTATGATTTGAAGTTAAAATCCTCATATATGGTTAAATAGTGACTTTTTTCACATTTTTCATGTAGTTTGATATTACGTAAATATATTCATTTTTACCAATATTTCGATACTATTTCATGTAGTATCACGATATGTGATTTGGCCTTCAAATCTCAGAATTTCGAATAGTATTGCATTTTAAGAAAGTTTTCATGCATTTTGTTTCGTACGAAAAATCATCAAATTTAGCAATATTTTGACGTTTATCATCCCATTTTCCTCTATGTGATTTAAACAAAATATCATCGAATTAGGCAACATTTTGCCGTTTTCCACGTTTTTGTGAATTTTCAGTCTATGAGTATTAATTCATTATATATACGATAAAAATTATGCAAACACATAATTGATTAGATAATAACCTTAAATACTTCATTTTCAATCAACTATTTGTTTCTCGTTAAAATACTGAGTAAGATATATAAAAGGGGAGAAGTTCTGTTTTTATTGCATATATCGACGTTTCAGCCGGAATAGAGCGGTTTTCGTGTACATCTTCCATAGGTAATATAGACGTAAAATCAGGAACATTTTAGTTAATTCTAATGAAAACACATTGTTTTTTATCATTTGTATTGGAAACAACATTGTCATATGTCTTTTCTTGGATCTAAATAATACGAAACCTCGCTCTATGATTTGAAGTTAAAAATCCTCAAATATGGTTAAATAGTGACTTTTTTCACGTTTTTCATGTAGTTTGATATTACGTAAATATATTCATTATTTACCAATATTTTGATACTATTTTATGTAGTATCACGATATATGATTTGGCCTTCACATCTCAGAATTTCGCATAATATTGCATTTTAAGCAAGTTTTCTTGCATTTTGTTTCGTACGAAAAATCATCGAATTTAGCAATATTTTGACGTTTATCATCCCCTTTTCCTCTATGTGAGTTAAAAAAATATCATCGAATTAGGCAACATTTTGCCGTTTTTCCACGTTTTTGTGAATTTTCAGTCTATGAGTATTAATTCATTATATATACTATAAAAATGATGCAAACACATAATTGATTAGATAATAACCTTAAATACTTCATTTCCAATCAACTATTTGTTTCTCGTTAAAATACTGAGTAAGATATATAAAAGGGGAGAAGTTCTGTTTTTATTGCATATATCGACGTTTCAGCTGGAATAGAGCGGTTTTCGTTTACATCTTCCATCGGTAATATAGACGGAAAATCAGGAACATTTTAGTTAATTTTAATGAAAACACATTGTTTTTTATCATTTTTATCATATTGGAAACAACATTGTCATATGTCTTTTCTTGGATCTAAATAATACGAAACCTCGCTCTAAGATTTGAAGTTAAAATCCTCAAGTATGGTTAAATAGTGACTTTTTTCACATTTTTCATGTAGTTTGATAATACGTAAATATATTCATTTTTACCAAAATTTCGATACTATTTCATGTAGTATCACGATATGTGATTTGGCCTTCAAATCTCAGAATTTCGAATAGTATTGCATTTTAAGAAAGTTTTCTTGCATTTTGTTTCGTACGAAAAATCATCAAATTTAGCAATATTTTGACGTTTATCATCCCTTTTTCCTCTATGTGAGTTAAACAAAATATCATCGAATTAGGCAATATTTTGCCGTTTTTCCACGTTTTTGTGAATTTTCAGTTTAAGGGTATTAATTCATTATATATACGATAAAAATGATGCAAACACACAATTGATTAGAAATTAACCTTAAATACTTCATTTTCAATCAACCATATGTATCTCGTTAAAATACTGAGTAGGATATTGAAAAGGGGGAGAAGTTCGGTTTTTATTGCATATATCGACGTTTCAACCGGATTAGAGCGGTTTTACGTGTACATCTTCCATCGGTAATATAGACGGAAAATCAGGAATATTTTAGTTAATTCTAATGAAAACACATTGTTTTTTATCATTTGTATTGGAAACAACATTGTCATATGTCTTTTCTTGGATCTAAATAATACGAAACCTAGCTCTATGATTTGAAGTTAAAATCCTCATATATGGTTAAATAGTGACTTTTTTCACATTTTTCATGTAGTTTGATATTACGTAAATATATTCATTTTTACCAATATTTCGATACTATTTCATGTAGTATCACGATATGTGATTTGGCCTTCAAATCTCAGAATTTCGAATAGTATTGCATTTTAAGAAAGTTTTCATGCATTTTGTTTCGTACGAAAAATCATCAAATTTAGCAATATTTTGACGTTTATCATCCCATTTTCCTCTATGTTATTTAAACAAAATATCATCGAATTAGGCAATATTTTGCCGTTTTTCCACGTTTTTGTGAATTTTCAGTTTATAGGTAATAATTCAATAAATATACGATAAAAATGATGCAAACACATAATTGATTAGAAAGTAACCTTAAATGCTTCATTTTCAATCAACCATTTTTTTCTCGTAAAAATACTGAGTAGGATATTGAAAATGGAAGAAGTTCGATTTTTATTGCATATATCGACGTTTCAGCCGGATTAGAGCGGTTTTCGTGTCCATCTTCCATCGGTAATATAAACGAAAAATCAGGAACATTTTAGTTAATTCTAATGAAAACACATGGATTTTTATCGTTTGTATTGGAAACAACATTGTCATATGTCTTTTCTTGGATCTAAATAATACGAAACCTCGCTCTATGATTTGAAGTTAAAAATCCTCAAATATGGTTAAATAGTGACTTTTTTCACGTTTTTCATGTAGTTTGATATTACGTAAATATATTCATTATTTACCAATATTTTGATACTATTTTATGTAGTATCACGATATATGATTTGGCCTTCACATCTCAGAATTTCGCATAATATTGCATTTTAAGCAAGTTTTCTTGCATTTTGTTTCGTACGAAAAATCATCGAATTTAGCAATATTTTGACGTTTATCATCCCCTTTTCCTCTATGTGAGTTAAAAAAATATCATCGAATTAGGCAACATTTTGCCGTTTTTCCACGTTTTTGTGAATTTTCAGTCTATGAGTATTAATTCATTATATATACTATAAAAATGATGCAAACACATAATTGATTAGATAATAACCTTAAATACTTCATTTCCAATCAACTATTTGTTTCTCGTTAAAATACTGAGTAAGATATATAAAAGGGGAGAAGTTCTGTTTTTATTGCATATATCGACGTTTCAGCCGGAATAGAGCGGTTTTCGTTTACATCTTCCATCGGTAATATAGACGGAAAATCAGGAACATTTTAGTTAATTTTAATGAAAACACATTGTTTTTTATCATTTTTATCATATTGGAAACAACATTGTCATATGTCTTTTCTTGGATCTAAATAATACGAAACCTCGCTCAAAGATTTGAAGTTAAAATCCTCAAGTATGGTTAAATAGTGACTTTTTTCACATTTTTCATGTAGTTTGATATTACGTAAATATATTCATTTTTACCAAAATTTCGATACTATTTCATGTAGTATCACGATATGTGATTTGGCCTTCAAATCTCAGAATTTCGAATAGTATTGCATTTTAAGAAAGTTTTCTTGCATTTTGTTTCGTACGAAAAATCATCGAATTTAGCAATATTTGACGTTTATCATCCCCTTTTCCTCTATGTGAGTTAAACAAAATATCATCGAATTAGGCAACATTTTGCCGTTTTCCACGTTTTTGTGAATTTTCAGTCTATGAGTATTAATTCATTATATATACGATAAAAATTATGCAAACACATAATTGATTAGATAATAACCTTAAATACTTCATTTTCAATCAACTATTTGTTTCTCGTTAAAATACTGAGTAAGATATATAAAAGGGGAGAAGTTCTGTTTTTATTGCATATATCGACGTTTCAGCCGGAATAGAGCGGTTTTCGTGTACATCTTCCATCGGTAATATAGACGGAAAATCAGGAACATTTTAGTTAACTTCTAATGAAAACACATTGTTTTTTATCATTTGTATTGGAAACAACATTGTCATATGTCTTTTCTTGGATCTAAATAATACGAAACCTCGCTCTATGATTTGAAGTTAAAATCCTCAAGTATGGTTAAATAGTGACTTTTTTCACGTTTTTCATGTAGTTTGATATTACGTAGATATATTCATTTATACCAATATTTCGATACTATTTCGTGTAGTATCACGATATGTGATTTGGCTATCAAATCTCAGAATGTCGCATAATATTGCATTTTAAGCAAGTTTTCTTGCATTTTGTTTCGTACAAAAAATCATCGAATTTAGCAATATTTATACGTTTTTCTTTAGGTGATTTAAACAAAATATCATCGAATTAGGCAATATTTTGCCGTTTTTCCACGTTTTTGTGAATTTTCAGTCTATGGGTATTAATTCATTAAATATACGATAAAAATGATGCAAACACACAATTGATTAGAAATTAACCTTAAATACTTCATTTTCAATGAACCATATGTATCTCGTTAAAATACTGAGTAGGATATTGAAAAGGGGGAGAAGTTCGGTGTTTATTGCATATATTGACGTTTCAACCGGATCAGAGCGGTTTTACGTATACATCTTCCATCGGTAATATAGACGGAAAATCAGGAATATTTTAGTTAATTCTAATGAAAACACATTGTTTTTTTTCATTTATATTGGAAACAACATTGTCATATGTCTTTTCTTGGATCTAAATAATACGAAACCTCGCTCTATGATTTGAAGTCAAAATCCTCAAATATGGTTAAATAGTGACTTTTTTCACCTTTTTCATGTAGTTTGATATTACGTAAATATATTCATTTTTACCAAAATTTCGATACTATTTCATGTAGTATCACGATATGGGATTTGGCCTTCAAATCTCAGAATTTCGAATAATATTGCATTTTAAGAAAGTTTTCTTGCATTTTGTTTCGTACGAAAAATCATCAAGTTTAGCAATATTTTGACGTTTATTATCCCCTTTTCGTCTATGTGATTTAAACAAAATATCATCGAATTAGGCAATATTTTGCCGTTTTTCCACGTTTTTGTGAATTTTCAGTTTATAGGTAATAATTCAATAAATATACGATAAAAATGATGCAAACACATAATTGATTAGAAAGTAACCTTAAATGCTTCATTTTCAATCAACCATTTTTTTCTCGTAAAAATACTGAGTAGGATATTGAAAATGGAAGAAGTTCGATTTTTATTGCATATATCGACGTTTCAGCCGGATTAGAGCGGTTTTCGTGTCCATCTTCCATCGGTAATATAAACGAAAAATCAGGAACATTTTAGTTAATTCTAATGAAAACACATTGATTTTTATCGTTTGTATTGGAAACAACATTGTCATATGTCTTTTCTTGGATCTAAATAATACGAAACCTCGCTCTATGATTTGAAGTTAAAAATCCTCAAATATGGTTAAATAGTGACTTTTTTCACGTTTTTCATGTAGTTTGATATTACGTAAATATATTCATTATTTACCAATATTTTGATACTATTTTATGTAGTATCACGATATATGATTTGGCCTTCACATCTCAGAATTTCGCATAATATTGCATTTTAAGCAAGTTTTCTTGCATTTTGTTTCGTACGAAAAATCATCGAATTTAGCAATATTTTGACGTTTATCATCCCCTTTTCCTCTATGTGAGTTAAAAAAATATCATCGAATTAGGCAACATTTTGCCGTTTTTCCACGTTTTTGTGAATTTTCAGTCTATGAGTATTAATTCATTATATATACTATAAAAATGATGCAAACACATAATTGATTAGATAATAACCTTAAATACTTCATTTCCAATCAACTATTTGTTTCTCGTTAAAATACTGAGTAAGATATATAAAAGGCGAGAAGTTCTGTTTTT
Organism: Procambarus clarkii; assembly: GCF_040958095.1. Lineage (NCBI taxonomy): Eukaryota > Metazoa > Arthropoda > Malacostraca > Decapoda > Cambaridae > Procambarus > Procambarus clarkii. Next base: position 1,146,737 of record NC_091158.1, read on the forward strand.
ATTGCATATATCGACGTTTCAGCCGGAATAGAGCGGTTTTCGTTTACATCTTCCATCGGTAATATAGACGGAAAATCAGGAACATTTTAGTTAATTTTAATGAAAACACATTGTTTTTTATCATTTTTATCATATTGGAAACAACATTGTCATATGTCTTTTCTTGGATCTAAATAATACGAAACCTCGCTCTAAGATTTGAAGTTAAAATCCTCAAGTATGGTTAAATAGTGACTTTTTTCACATTTTTCATGTAGTTTGATATTACGTAAATATATTCATTTTTACCAAAATTTCGATACTATTTCATGTAGTATCACGATATGTGATTTGGCCTTCAAATCTCAGAATTTCGAATAGTATTGCATTTTAAGAAAGTTTTCTTGCATTTTGTTTCGTACGAAAAATCATCAAATTTAGCAATATTTTGACGTTTATCATCCCTTTTTCCTCTATGTGAGTTAAACAAAATATCATCGAATTAGGCAATATTTTGCCGTTTTTCCACGTTTTTGTGAATTTTCAGTTTAAGGGTATTAATTCATTATATATACGATAAAAATGATGCAAACACACAATTGATTAGAAATTAACCTTAAATACTTCATTTTCAATCAACCATATGTATCTCGTTAAAATACTGAGTAGGATATTGAAAAGGGGGAGAAGTTCGGTTTTTATTGCATATATCGACGTTTCAACCGGATTAGAGCGGTTTTACGTGTACATCTTCCATCGGTAATATAGACGGAAAATCAGGAATATTTTAGTTAATTCTAATGAAAACACATTGTTTTTTATCATTTGTATTGGAAACAACATTGTCATATGTCTTTTCTTGGATCTAAATAATACGAAACCTAGCTCTATGATTTGAAGTTAAAATCCTCATATATGGTTAAATAGTGACTTTTTTCACATTTTTCATGTAGTTTGATATTACGTAAATATATTCATTTTTACCAAAATTTCGATACTATTTCATGTAGTATCACGATATGTGATTTGGCCTTCAAATCTCAGAATTTCGAATAGTATTGCATTTTAAGAAAGTTTTCTTGCATTTTGTTTCGTACGAAAAATCATCAAATTTAGCAATATTTTGACGTTTATTATCCCCTTTTCGTCTATGTGATTTAAACAAAATATCATCGAATTAGGCAATATTTTGCCGTTTTTCCACGTTTTTGTGAATTTTCAGTTTATAGGTAATAATTCAATAAATATACGATAAAAATGATTCAAACACATAATTGATTAGAAAGTAACCTTAAATGCTTCATTTTCAATCAACCATTTTTTTCTCGTAAAAATACTGAGTAGGATATTGAAAATGGAAGAAGTTCGATTTTTATTGCATATATCGACGTTTCAGCCGGATTAGAGCGGTTTTCGTGTCCATCTTCCATCGGTAATATAAACGAAAAATCAGGAACATTTTAGTTAATTCTAATGAAAACACATTGATTTTTATCGTTTGTATTGGAAACAACATTGTCATATGTCTTTTCTTGGATCTAAATAATACGAAACCTCGCTCTATGATTTGAAGTTAAAAATCCTCAAATATGGTTATATAGTGACTTTTTTCACGTTTTTCATGTAGTTTGATATTACGTAAATATATTCATTATTTACCAATATTTTGATACTATTTTATGTAGTATCACGATATATGATTTGGCCTTCACATCTCAGAATTTCGCATAATATTGCATTTTAAGCAAGTTTTCTTGCATTTTGTTTCGTACGAAAAATCATCGAATTTAGCAATATTTTGACGTTTATCATCCCCTTTTCCTCAATGTGAGTTAAAAAAATATCATCGAATTAAGCAACATTTTGCCGTTTTTCCACGTTTTTGTGAATTTTCAGTCTATGAGTATTAATTCATTATATATACGATAAAAATGATGCAAACACATAATTGATTAGATAATAACCTTAAATACTTCATTTCCAATCAACTATTTGTTTCTCGTTAAAATACAAGGTAAGATATATAAAAGGCGAGAAGTTCTGTTTTTATTGCATATATCGACGTTTCAGCCGGAATAGAGCGGTTTTCGTTTACATCTTCCATCGGTAATATAGACGGAAAATCAGGAACATTTTAGTTAATTTTAATGAAAACACATTGTTTTTTATCATTTTTATCATATTGGAAACAACATTGTCATATGTCTTTTCTTGGATCTAAATAATACGAAACCTCGCTCTAAGATTTGAAGTTAAAATCCTCAAGTATGGTTAAATAGTGACTTTTTTCACATTTTTCATGTAGTTTGATATTACGTAAATATATTCATTTTTACCAAAATTTCGATACTATTTCATGTAGTATCACGATATGTGATTTGGCCTTCAAATCTCAGAATTTCGAATAGTATTGCATTTTAAGAAAGTTTTCTTGCATTTTGTTTCGTACGAAAAATCATCAAATTTAGCAATATTTTGACGTTTATCATCCCTTTTTCCTCTATGTGAGTTAAACAAAATATCATCGAATTAGGCAATATTTTGCCGTTTTTCCACGTTTTTGTGAATTTTCAGTTTAAGGGTATTAATTCATTATATATACGATAAAAATGATGCAAACACACAATTGATTAGAAATTAACCTTAAATACTTCATTTTCAATCAACCATATGTATCTCGTTAAAATACTGAGTAGGATATTGAAAAGGGGGAGAAGTTCGGTTTTTATTGCATATATCGACGTTTCAACCGGATTAGAGCGGTTTTACGTGTACATCTTCCATCGGTAATATAGACGGAAAATCAGGAATATTTTAGTTAATTCTAATGAAAACACATTGTTTTTTATCATTTGTATTGGAAACAACATTGTCATATGTCTTTTCTTGGATCTAAATAATACGAAACCTAGCTCTATGATTTGAAGTTAAAATCCTCATATATGGTTAAATAGTGACTTTTTTCACATTTTTCATGTAGTTTGATATTACGTAAATATATTCATTTTTACCAATATTTCGATACTATTTCATGTAGTATCACGATATGTGATTTGGCCTTCAAATCTCAGAATTTCGAATAGTATTGCATTTTAAGAAAGTTTTCATGCATTTTGTTTCGTACGAAAAATCATCAAATTTAGCAATATTTTGACGTTTATCATCCCATTTTCCTCTATGTGATTTAAACAAAATATCATCGAATTAGGCAACATTTTGCCGTTTTCCACGTTTTTGTGAATTTTCAGTCTATGAGTATTAATTCATTATATATACGATAAAAATTATGCAAACACATAATTGATTAGATAATAACCTTAAATACTTCATTTTCAATCAACTATTTGTTTCTCGTTAAAATACTGAGTAAGATATATAAAAGGGGAGAAGTTCTGTTTTTATTGCATATATCGACGTTTCAGCCGGAATAGAGCGGTTTTCGTGTACATCTTCCATCGGTAATATAGACGTAAAATCAGGAACATTTTAGTTAATTCTAATGAAAACACATTGTTTTTTATCATTTGTATTGGAAACAACATTGTCATATGTCTTTTCTTGGATCTAAATAATACGAAACCTCGCTCTATGATTTGAAGTTAAAATCCTCAAGTATGGTTAAATAGTGACTTTTTTCACATTTTTCATGTAGTTTGATATTACGTAAATATATTAATTTTTACCAAAATTTCGATACTATTTCATGTAGTATCACGATATGTGATTTGGCCTTCAAATCTCAGAATTTCGAATAGTATTGCATTTTAAGAAAGTTTTCTTGCATTTTGTTTCGTTCGAAAAATCATCAAATTTAGCAATATTTTGACGTTTATCATCCCTTTTTCCTCTATGTGAGTTAAACAAAATATCATCGAATTAGGCAATATTTTGCCGTTTTTCCACGTTTTTGTGAATTTTCAGTTTAAGGGTATTAATTCATTATATATACGATAAAAATGATGCAAACACACAATTGATTAGAAATTAACCTTAAATACTTCATTTTCAATCAACCATATGTATCTCGTTAAAATACTGAGTAGGATATTGAAAAGGGGGAGAAGTTCGGTTTTTATTGCATATATCGACGTTTCAACCGGATTAGAGCGGTTTTACGTGTACATCTTCCATCGGTAATATAGACGGAAAATCAGGAATATTTTAGTTAATTCTAATGAAAACACATTGTTTTTTATCATTTGTATTGGAAACAACATTGTCATATGTCTTTTCTTGGATCTAAATAATACGAAACCTAGCTCTATGATTTGAAGTTAAAATCCTCATATATGGTTAAATAGTGACTTTTTTCACATTTTTCATGTAGTTTGATATTACGTAAATATATTCATTTTTACCAAAATTTCGATACTATTTCATGTAGTATCACGATATGTGATTTGGCCTTCAAATCTCAGAATTTCGAATAGTATTGCATTTTAAGAAAGTTTTCTTGCATTTTGTTTCGTACGAAAAATCATCAAATTTAGCAATATTTTGACGTTTATTATCCCCTTTTCGTCTATGTGATTTAAACAAAATATCATCGAATTAGGCAATATTTTGCCGTTTTTCCACGTTTTTGTGAATTTTCAGTTTATAGGTAATAATTCAATAAATATACGATAAAAATGATTCAAACACATAATTGATTAGAAAGTAACCTTAAATGCTTCATTTTCAATCAACCATTTTTTTCTCGTAAAAATACTGAGTAGGATATTGAAAATGGAAGAAGTTCGATTTTTATTGCATATATCGACGTTTCAGCCGGATTAGAGCGGTTTTCGTGTCCATCTTCCATCGGTAATATAAACGAAAAATCAGGAACATTTTAGTTAATTCTAATGAAAACACATTGATTTTTATCGTTTGTATTGGAAACAACATTGTCATATGTCTTTTCTTGGATCTAAATAATACGAAACCTCGCTCTATGATTTGAAGTTAAAAATCCTCAAATATGGTTAAATAGTGACTTTTTTCACGTTTTTCATGTAGTTTGATATTACGTAAATATATTCATTATTTACCAATATTTTGATACTATTTTATGTAGTATCACGATATATGATTTGGCCTTCACATCTCAGAATTTCGCATAATATTGCATTTTAAGCAAGTTTTCTTGCATTTTGTTTCGTACGAAAAATCATCGAATTTAGCAATATTTTGACGTTTATCATCCCCTTTTCCTCTATGTGAGTTAAAAAAATATCATCGAATTAGGCAACATTTTGCCGTTTTTCCACGTTTTTGTGAATTTTCAGTCTATGAGTATTAATTCATTATATATACGATAAAAATGATGCAAACACATAATTGATTAGATAATAACCTTAAATACTTCATTTCCAATCAACTATTTGTTTCTCGTTAAAATACTGAGTAAGATATATAAAAGGCGAGAAGTTCTGTTTTTATTGCATATATCGACGTTTCAGCCGGAATAGAGCGGTTTTCGTTTACATCTTCCATCGGTAATATAGACGGAAAATCAGGAACATTTTAGTTAATTTTAATGAAAACACATTGTTTTTTATCATTTTTATCATATTGGAAACAACATTGTCATATGTCTTTTCTTGGATCTAAATAATACGAAACCTCGCTCTAAGATTTGAAGTTAAAATCCTCAAATATGGTTAAATAGTGACTTTTTTCACATTTTTCATGTAGTTTGATATTACGTAAATATATTCATTTTTACCAAAATTTCGATACTATTTCATGTAGTATCACGATATGTGATTTGGCCTTCAAATCTCAGAATTTCGAATAGTATTGCATTTTAAGAAAGTTTTCTTGCATTTTGTTTCGTACGAAAAATCATCAAATTTAGCAATATTTTGACGTTTATCATCCCTTTTTCCTCTATGTGAGTTAAACAAAATATCATCGAATTAGGCAATATTTTGCCGTTTTTCCACGTTTTTGTGAATTTTCAGTTTAAGGGTATTAATTCATTATATATACGATAAAAATGATGCAAACACACAATTGATTAGAAATTAACCTTAAATACTTCATTTTCAATCAACCATATGTATCTCGTTAAAATACTGAGTAGGATATTGAAAAGGGGGAGAAGTTCGGTTTTTATTGCATATATCGACGTTTCAACCGGATTAGAGCGGTTTTACGTGTACATCTTCCATCGGTAATATAGACGGAAAATCAGGAATATTTTAGTTAATTCTAATGAAAACACATTGTTTTTTATCATTTGTATTGGAAACAACATTGTCATATGTCTTTTCTTGGATCTAAATAATACGAAACCTAGCTCTATGATTTGAAGTTAAAATCCTCATATATGGTTAAATAGTGACTTTTTTCACATTTTTCATGTAGTTTGATATTACGTAAATATATTCATTTTTACCAATATTTCGATACTATTTCATGTAGTATCACGATATGTGATTTGGCCTTCAAATCTCAGAATTTCGAATAGTATTGCATTTTAAGAAAGTTTTCATGCATTTTGTTTCGTACGAAAAATCATCAAATTTAGCAATATTTTGACGTTTATCATCCCATTTTCCTCTATGTGATTTAAACAAAATATCATCGAATTAGGCAACATTTTGCCGTTTTCCACGTTTTTGTGAATTTTCAGTCTATGAGTATTAATTCATTATATATACGATAAAAATTATGCAAACACATAATTGATTAGATAATAACCTTAAATACTTCATTTTCAATCAACTATTTGTTTCTCGTTAAAATACTGAGTAAGATATATAAAAGGGGAGAAGTTCTGTTTTTATTGCATATATCGACGTTTCAGCCGGAATAGAGCGGTTTTCGTGTACATCTTCCATAGGTAATATAGACGTAAAATCAGGAACATTTTAGTTAATTCTAATGAAAACACATTGTTTTTTATCATTTGTATTGGAAACAACATTGTCATATGTCTTTTCTTGGATCTAAATAATACGAAACCTCGCTCTATGATTTGAAGTTAAAAATCCTCAAATATGGTTAAATAGTGACTTTTTTCACGTTTTTCATGTAGTTTGATATTACGTAAATATATTCATTATTTACCAATATTTTGATACTATTTTATGTAGTATCACGATATATGATTTGGCCTTCACATCTCAGAATTTCGCATAATATTGCATTTTAAGCAAGTTTTCTTGCATTTTGTTTCGTACGAAAAATCATCGAATTTAGCAATATTTTGACGTTTATCATCCCCTTTTCCTCTATGTGAGTTAAAAAAATATCATCGAATTAGGCAACATTTTGCCGTTTTTCCACGTTTTTGTGAATTTTCAGTCTATGAGTATTAATTCATTATATATACTATAAAAATGATGCAAACACATAATTGATTAGATAATAACCTTAAATACTTCATTTCCAATCAACTATTTGTTTCTCGTTAAAATACTGAGTAAGATATATAAAAGGGGAGAAGTTCTGTTTTTATTGCATATATCGACGTTTCAGCTGGAATAGAGCGGTTTTCGTTTACATCTTCCATCGGTAATATAGACGGAAAATCAGGAACATTTTAGTTAATTTTAATGAAAACACATTGTTTTTTATCATTTTTATCATATTGGAAACAACATTGTCATATGTCTTTTCTTGGATCTAAATAATACGAAACCTCGCTCTAAGATTTGAAGTTAAAATCCTCAAGTATGGTTAAATAGTGACTTTTTTCACATTTTTCATGTAGTTTGATAATACGTAAATATATTCATTTTTACCAAAATTTCGATACTATTTCATGTAGTATCACGATATGTGATTTGGCCTTCAAATCTCAGAATTTCGAATAGTATTGCATTTTAAGAAAGTTTTCTTGCATTTTGTTTCGTACGAAAAATCATCAAATTTAGCAATATTTTGACGTTTATCATCCCTTTTTCCTCTATGTGAGTTAAACAAAATATCATCGAATTTGGCAATATTTTGCCGTTTTTCCACGTTTTTGTGAATTTTCAGTTTAAGGGTATTAATTCATTATATATACGATAAAAATGATGCAAACACACAATTGATTAGAAATTAACCTTAAATACTTCATTTTCAATCAACCATATGTATCTCGTTAAAATACTGAGTAGGATATTGAAAAGGGGGAGAAGTTCGGTTTTTATTGCATATATCGACGTTTCAACCGGATTAGAGCGGTTTTACGTGTACATCTTCCATCGGTAATATAGACGGAAAATCAGGAATATTTTAGTTAATTCTAATGAAAACACATTGTTTTTTATCATTTGTATTGGAAACAACATTGTCATATGTCTTTTCTTGGATCTAAATAATACGAAACCTAGCTCTATGATTTGAAGTTAAAATCCTCATATATGGTTAAATAGTGACTTTTTTCACATTTTTCATGTAGTTTGATATTACGTAAATATATTCATTTTTACCAATATTTCGATACTATTTCATGTAGTATCACGATATGTGATTTGGCCTTCAAATCTCAGAATTTCGAATAGTATTGCATTTTAAGAAAGTTTTCATGCATTTTGTTTCGTACGAAAAATCATCAAATTTAGCAATATTTTGACGTTTATCATCCCATTTTCCTCTATGTTATTTAAACAAAATATCATCGAATTAGGCAACATTTTGCCGTTTTCCACGTTTTTGTGAATTTTCAGTCTATGAGTATTAATTCATTATATATACGATAAAAATTATGCAAACACATAATTGATTAGATAATAACCTTAAATACTTCATTTTCAATCAACTATTTGTTTCTCGTTAAAATACTGAGTAAGATATATAAAAGGGGAGAAGTTCTGTTTTTATTGCATATATCGACGTTTCAGCCGGAATAGAGCGGTTTTCGTGTACATCTTCCATCGGTAATATAGACGTAAAATCAGGAACATTTTAGTTAATTCTAATGAAAACACATTGTTTTTTATCATTTGTATTGGAAACAACATTGTCATATGTCTTTTCTTGGATCTAAATAATACGAAACCTCGCTCTATGATTTGAAGTTAAAAATCCTCAAATATGGTTAAATAGTGACTTTTTTCACGTTTTTCATGTAGTTTGATATTACGTAAATATATTCATTATTTACCAATATTTTGATACTATTTTATGTAGTATCACGATATATGATTTGGCCTTCACATCTCAGAATTTCGCATAATATTGCATTTTAAGCAAGTTTTCTTGCATTTTGTTTCGTACGAAAAATCATCGAATTTAGCAAAATTTTGACGTTTACCATCCCCTTTTCCTCTATGTGAGTTAAAAAAATATCATCGAATTAGGCAACATTTTGCCGTTTTTCCACGTTTTTGTGAATTTTCAGTCTATGAGTATTAATTCATTATATATACTATAAAAATGATGCAAACACATAATTGATTAGATAATAACCTTAAATACTTCATTTCCAATCAACTATTTGTTTCTCGTTAAAATACTGAGTAAGATATATAAAAGGGGAGAAGTTCTGTTTTTATTGCATATATCGACGTTTCAGCTGGAATAGAGCGGTTTTCGTTTACATCTTCCATCGGTAATATAGACGGAAAATCAGGAACATTTTAGTTAATTTTAATGAAAACACATTGTTTTTTATCATTTTTATCATATTGGAAACAACATTGTCATATGTCTTTTCTTGGATCTAAATAATACGAAACCTCGCTCAAAGATTTGAAGTTAAAATCCTCAAGTATGGTTAAATAGTGACTTTTTTCACATTTTTCATGTAGTTTGATATTACGTAAATATATTCATTTTTACCAAAATTTCGATACTATTTCATGTAGTATCACGATATGTGATTTGGCCTTCAAATCTCAGAATTTCGAATAGTATTGCATTTTAAGAAAGTTTTCTTGCATTTTGTTTCGTACGAAAAATCATCGAATTTAGCAATATTTGACGTTTATCATCCCCTTTTCCTCTATGTGAGTTAAACAAAATATCATCGAATTAGGCAACATTTTGCCGTTTTCCACGTTTTTGTGAATTTTCAGTCTATGAGTATTAATTCATTATATATACGATAAAAATTATGCAAACACATAATTGATTAGATAATAACCTTAAATACTTCATTTTCAATCAACTATTTGTTTCTCGTTAAAATACTGAGTAAGATATATAAAAGGGGAGAAGTTCTGTTTTTATTGCATATATCGACGTTTCAGCCGGAATAGAGCGGTTTTCGTGTACATCTTCCATCGGTAATATAGACGGAAAATCAGGAACATTTTAGTTAATTCTAATGAAAACACATTGTTTTTTATCATTTGTATTGGAAACAACATTGTCATATGTCTTTTCTTGGATCTAAATAATACGAAACCTCGCTCTATGATTTGAAGTTAAAATCCTCAAGTATGGTTAAATAGTGACTTTTTTTCACGTTTTTCATGTAGTTTGATATTACGTAGATATATTCATTTATACCAATATTTCGATACTATTTCGTGTAGTATCACGATATGTGATTTGGCTATCAAATCTCAGAATGTCGCATAATATTGCATTTTAAGCAAGTTTTCTTGCATTTTGTTTCGTACAAAAAATCATCGAATTTAGCAATATTTATACGTTTTTCTTTAGGTGATTTAAACAAAATATCATCGAATTAGGCAATATTTTGCCGTTTTTCCACGTTTTTGTGAATTTTCAGTCTATGGGTATTAATTCATTAAATATACGATAAAAATGATGCAAACACACAATTGATTAGAAATTAACCTTAAATACTTCATTTTCAATGAACCATATGTATCTCGTTAAAATACTGAGTAGGATATTGAAAAGGGGGAGAAGTTCGGTGTTTATTGCATATATTGACGTTTCAACCGGATTAGAGCGGTTTTACGTATACATCTTCCATCGGTAATATAGACGGAAAATCAGGAATATTTTAGTTAATTCTAATGAAAACACATTGTTTTTTTTTCATTTATATTGGAAACAACATTGTCATATGTCTTTTCTTGGATCTAAATAATACGAAACCTCGCTCTATGATTTGAAGTCAAAATCCTCAAATATGGTTAAATAGTGACTTTTTTCACCTTTTTCATGTAGTTTGATATTACGTAAATATATTCATTTTTACCAAAATTTCGATACTATTTCATATAATATCACGATATGGGATTTGGCCTTCAAATCTCAGAATTTCGAATAATATTGCATTTTAAGAAAGTTTTCTTGCATTTTGTTTCGTACGAAAAATCATCAAATTTAGCAATATTTTGACGTATATTATCCCCTTTTCGTCTATGTGATTTAAACAAAATATCATCGAATTAGGCAATATTTTGCCGTTTTTCCACGTTTTTTGTGAATTTTCAGTTTATAGGTAATAATTCAATAAATATACGATAAAAATGATGCAAACACATAATTGATTAGAAAGTAACCTTAAATGCTTCATTTTCAATCAACCATTTTTTTCTCGTAAAAATACTGAGTAGGATATTGAAAATGGAAGAAGTTCGATTTTTATTGCATATATCGACGTTTCAGCCGGATTAGAGCGGTTTTCGTGTCCATCTTCCATCGGTAATATAAACGAAAAATCAGGAACATTTTAGTTAATTCTAATGAAAACACATTGATTTTTATCGTTTGTATTGGAAACAACATTGTCATATGTCTTTTCTTGGATCTAAATAATACGAAACCTCGCTCTATGATTTGAAGTTAAAAATCCTCAAATATGGTTAAATAGTGACTTTTTTCACGTTTTTCATGTAGTTTGATATTACGTAAATATATTCATTATTTACCAATATTTTGATACTATTTTATGTAGTATCACGATATATGATTTGGCCTTCACATCTCAGAATTTCGCATAATATTGCATTTTAAGCAAGTTTTCTTGCATTTTGTTTCGTACGAAAAATCATCGAATTTAGCAATATTTTGACGTTTATCATCCCCTTTTCCTCTATGTGAGTTAAAAAAATATCATCGAATTAGGCAACATTTTGCCGTTTTTCCACGTTTTTGTGAATTTTCTGTCTATGAGTATTAATTCATTATATATACGATAAAAATGATGCAAACACATAATTGATTAGATAATAACCTTAAATACTTCATTTCCAATCAACTATTTGTTTCTCGTTAAAATACTGAGTAAGATATATAAAAGGCGAGAAGTTCTGTTTTTATTGCATATATCGACGTTTCAGCCGGAATAGAGCGGTTTTCGTTTACATCTTCCATCGGTAATATAGACGGAAAATCAGGAACATTTTAGTTAATTTTAATGAAAACACATTGTTTTTTATCATTTTTATCATATTGGAAACAACATTGTCATATGTCTTTTCTTGGATCTAAATAATACGAAACCTCTCTCTAAGATTTGAAGTTAAAATCCTCAAGTATGGTTAAATAGTGACTTTTTTCACATTTTTCATGTAGTTTGATATTACGTAAATATATTCATTTTTACCAAAATTTCGATACTATTTCATGTAGTATCACGATATGTGATTTGGCCTTCAAATCTCAGAATTTCGAATAGTATTGCATTTTAAGAAAGTTTTCTTGCATTTTGTTTCGTACGAAAAATCATCAAATTTAGCAATATTTTGACGTTTATCATCCCTTTTTCCTCTATGTGAGTTAAACAAAATATCATCGAATTAGGCAATATTTTGCCGTTTTTCCACGTTTTTGTGAATTTTCAGTTTAAGGGTATTAATTCATTATATATACGATAAAAATGATGCAAACACACAATTGATTAGAAATTAACCTTAAATACTTCATTTTCAATCAACCATATGTATCTCGTTAAAATACTGAGTAGGATATTGAAAAGGGGGAGAAGTTCGGTTTTTATTGCATATATCGACGTTTCAACCGGATTAGAGCGGTTTTACGTGTACATCTTCCATCGGTAATATAGACGGAAAATCAGGAATATTTTAGTTAATTCTAATGAAAACACATTGTTTTTTATCATTTGTATTGGAAACAACATTGTCATATGTCTTTTCTTGGATCTAAATAATACGAAACCTAGCTCTATGATTTGAAGTTAAAATCCTCATATATGGTTAAATAGTGACTTTTTTCACATTTTTCATGTAGTTTGATATTACGTAAATATATTCATTTTTACCAAAATTTCGATACTATTTCATGTAGTATCACGATATGTGATTTGGCCTTCAAATCTCAGAATTTCGAATAGTATTGCATTTTAAGAAAGTTTTCTTGCATTTTGTTTCGTACGAAAAATCATCAAATTTAGCAATATTTTGACGTTTATTATCCCCTTTTCGTCTATGTGATTTAAACAAAATATCATCGAATTAGGCAATATTTTGCCGTTTTTCCACGTTTTTGTGAATTTTCAGTTTATAGGTAATAATTCAATAAATATACGATAAAAATGATTCAAACACATAATTGATTAGAAAGTAACCTTAAATGCTTCATTTTCAATCAACCATTTTTTTCTCGTAAAAATACTGAGTAGGATATTGAAAATGGAAGAAGTTCGATTTTTATTGCATATATCGACGTTTCAGCCGGATTAGAGCGGTTTTCGTGTCCATCTTCCATCATTAATATAAACGAAAAATCAGGAACATTTTAGTTAATTCTAATGAAAACACATTGATTTTTATCGTTTGTATTGGAAACAACATTGTCATATGTCTTTTCTTGGATCTAAATAATACGAAACCTCGCTCTATGATTTGAAGTTAAAAATCCTCAAATATGGTTAAATAGTGACTTTTTTCACGTTTTTCATGTAGTTTGATATTACGTAAATATATTCATTATTTACCAATATTTTGATACTGTTTTATGTAGTATCACGATATATGATTTGGCCTTCACATCTCAGAATTTCGCATAATATTGCATTTTAAGCAAGTTTTGTTGCATTTTGTTTCGTACGAAAAATCATCGAATTTAGCAATATTTTGACGTTTATCATCCCCTTTTCCTCTATGTGAGTTAAAAAAATATCATCGAATTAGGCAACATTTTGCCGTTTTTCCACGTTTTTGTGAATTTTCAGTCTATGAGTATTAATTCATTATATATACGATAAAAATGATGCAAACACATAATTGATTAGATAATAACCTTAAATACTTCATTTCCAATCAACTATTTGTTTCTCGTTAAAATACTGAGTAAGATATATAAAAGGGGAGAAGTTCTGTTTTTATTGCATATATCGACGTTTCAGCCGGAATAGAGCGGTTTTCGTTTACATCTTCCATCGGTAATATAGACGGAAAATCAGGAACATTTTAGTTAATTTTAATGAAAACACATTGTTTTTTATCATTTTTATCATATTGGAAACAACATTGTCATATGTCTTTTCTTGGATCTAAATAATACGAATCCTCGCTCTAAGATTTGAAGTTAAAATCCTCAAGTATAATTAAATAGTGACTTTTTTCACATTTTTCATGTAGTTTGATATTACGTAAATATATTCATTTATACCAAAATTTCGATACTATTTCACATATTGTATTGGTAATAGTATCCATCGGTAATAGTATCACGATATGTGATTTGGCCTTCAAATCTCAGAATTTCGAATAGTATTGCATTTTAAGAAAGTTTTCTTGCATTTTGTTTCGTACGAAAAATCATCAAATTTAGCAATATTTTGACGTTTATCATCCCTTTTTCCTCTATGTGAGTTAAACAAAATATCATCGAATTAGGCAATATTTTGCCGTTTTTCCACGTTTTTGTGAATTTTCAGTTTATGGGTATTAATTCATTATATATACGATAAAAATGATGCAAACACACAATTGATTAGAAATTAACCTTAAATACTTCATTTTCAATCAACCATATGTATCTCGTTAAAATACTTAGTAGGATATTGAAAAGGGGGAGAAGTTCGGTTTTTATTGCATATATCGACGTTTCAACCGGATTAGAGCGGTTTTACGTGTACATCTTCCATCGGTAATATTGACGGAAAATCAGGAATATTTTAGTTAATTCTAATGAAAACACATTGTTTTTTATCATTTGTATTGGAAACAACATTGTCATATGTCTTTTCTTGGATCTAAATAATACGAAACCTCGCTCTATGATTTGAAGTTAAAATCCTCATATATGTTTAAATAGTGACTTTTTTCACCTTTTTCATGTTTGATATTACGTAAATATATTCATTTTTACCAAAATTTCGATACTATTTCATGTAGTATCACGATATGGGATTTGGCCTTCAAATCTCAGAATTTCGAATAATATTGCATTTTAAGAAAGTTTTCTTGCATTTTGTTTCGTACGAAAAATCATCAAATTTAGCAATATTTTGACGTTTATTATCCCCTTTTCGTCTATGTGATTTAAACAAAATATCATCGAATTAGGCAACATTTTGCCGTTTTTCCACGTTTTTGTGAATTTTCAGTCTATCAGTATTAATTCATTATATATACGATAAAAATGATGCAAACACATAATTGATTGGATAATAACCTTAAATACTTCATTTCCAATCAACTATTTGTTTCTCGTTAAAATACTGAGTAAGATATATAAAAGGCGAGAAGTTCTGTTTTTATTGCATATATCGACGTTTCAGCCGGAATAGAGCGGTTTTCGTTTACATCTTCCATCGGTAATATAGACGGAAAATCAGGAACATTTTAGTTAATTTTAATGAAAACACATTGTTTTTTATCATTTTTATCATATTGGAAACAACATTGTCATATGTCTTTTCTTGGATCTAAATAATACGAAACCTCGCTCTAAGATTTGAAGTTAAAATCCTCAAGTATGGTTAAATAGTGACTTTTTTCACATTTTTCATGTAGTTTGATATTACGTAAATATATTCATTTGTACCAAAATTTCGATACTATTTCATGTAGTATCAGGATATGTGATTTGGCCTTCAAATCTCAGAATTTCGAATAGTATTGCATTTTAAGAAAGTTTTCTTGCATTTTGTTTCGTACGAAAAATCATCAAATTTAGCAATATTTTGACGTTTATCATCCCTTTTTCCTCTATGTGAGTTAAACAAAATATCATCGAATTAGGCAATATGTTGCCGTTTTTCCACGTTTTTGTGAATTTTCAGTTTAAGGGTATTAATTCATTATATATACGATAAAAATGATGCAAACACACAATTGATTAGAAATTAACCTTAAATACTTCATTTTCAATCAACCATATGTATCTCGTTAAAATACTGAGTAGGATATTGAAAAGGGGGAGAAGTTCGGTTTTTATTGCATATATCGACGTTTCAACCGGATTAGAGCGGTTTTACGTGTACATCTTCCATCGGTAATATAGACGGAAAATCAGGAATATTTTAGTTAATTCTAATGAAAACACATTGTTTTTTATCATTTGTATTGGAAACAACATTGTCATATGTCTTTTCTTGGATCTAAATAATACGAAACCTCGCTCTATGATTTGAAGTTAAAATCCTCAAATATGGTTATATAGTGACTTTTTTCACGTTTTTCATGTAGTTTGATATTACGTAAATATATTCATTTTTACCAAAATTTCGATACTATTTCATGTAGTATCACGATATGTGATTTGGCCTTCAAATCTCAGAATTTCGAATAGTATTGCATTTTAAGAAAGTTTTCTTGCATTTTGTTTCGTACGAAAAATCATCAAATTTAGCAATATTTTGACGTTTATTATCCCCTTTTCGTCTATGTGATTTAAACAAAATATCATCGAATTAGGCAATATTTTGCCGTTTTTCCACGTTTTTGTGAATTTTCAGTTTATAGGTAATAATTCAATAAATATACGATAAAAATGATGCAAACACATAATTGATTAGAAAGTAACCTTAAATGCTTCATTTTCAATCAACCATTTTTTTCTCGTAAAAATACTGAGTAGGATATTGAAAATGGAAGAAGTTCGATTTTTATTGCATATATCGACGTTTCAGCCGGATTAGAGCGGTTTTCGTGTCCATCTTCCATCGGTAATATAAACGAAAAATCAGGAACATTTTAGTTAATTCTAATGAAAACACATTGATTTTTATCGTTTGTATTGGAAACAACATTGTCATATGTCTTTTCTTGGATCTAAATAATACGAAACCTCGCTCTATGATTTGAAGTTAAAAATCCTCAAATATGGTTAAATAGTGACTTTTTTCACGTTTTTCATGTAGTTTGATATTACGTAAATATATTCATTATTTACCAATATTTTGATACTATTTTATGTAGTATCACGATATATGATTTGGCCTTCACATCTCAGAATTTCGCATAATATTGCATTTTAAGCAAGTTTTCTTGCATTTTGTTTCGTACGAAAAATCATCGAATTTAGCAATATTTTGACGTTTATCATCCCCTTTTCCTCTATGTGAGTTAAAAAAAATATCATCGAATTAGGCAACATTTTGCCGTTTTTCCACGTTTTTGTGAATTTTCAGTCTATGAGTATTAATTCATTATATATACGATAAAAATTATGCAAACACATAATTGATTAGATAATAACCTTAAATACTTCATTTTCAATCAACTATTTGTTTCTCGTTAAAATACTGAGTAAGATATATAAAAGGGGAGAAGTTCTGTTTTTATTGCATATATCGACGTTTCAGCCGGAATAGAGCGGTTTTCGTGTACATCTTCCATCGGTAATATAGACGTAAAATCAGGAACATTTTAGTTAATTCTAATGAAAACACATTGTTTTTTATCATTTGTATTGGAAACAACATTGTCATATGTCTTTTCTTGGATCTAAATAATACGAAACCTCGCTCTATGATTTGAAGTTAAAAATCCTCAAATATGGTTAAATAGTGACTTTTTTCACGTTTTTCATGTAGTTTGATATTACGTAAATATATTCATTATTTACCAATATTTTGATACTATTTTATGTAGTATCACGATATATGATTTGGCCTTCACATCTCAGAATTTCGCATAATATTGCATTTTAAGCAAGTTTTCTTGCATTTTGTTTCGTACGAAAAATCATCGAATTTAGCAAAATTTTGACGTTTACCATCCCCTTTTCCTCTATGTGAGTTAAAAAAATATCATCGAATTAGGCAACATTTTGCCGTTTTTCCACGTTTTTGTGAATTTTCAGTCTATGAGTATTAATTCATTATATATACTATAAAAATGATGCAAACACATAATTGATTAGATAATAACCTTAAATACTTCATTTCCAATCAACTATTTGTTTCTCGTTAAAATACTGAGTAAGATATATAAAAGGGGAGAAGTTCTGTTTTTATTGCATATATCGACGTTTCAGCTGGAATAGAGCGGTTTTCGTTTACATCTTCCATCGGTAATATAGACGGAAAATCAGGAACATTTTAGTTAATTTTAATGAAAACACATTGTTTTTTATCATTTTTATCATATTGGAAACAACATTGTCATATGTCTTTTCTTGGATCTAAATAATACGAAACCTCGCTCAAAGATTTGAAGTTAAAATCCTCAAGTATGGTTAAATAGTGACTTTTTTCACATTTTTCATGTAGTTTGATATTACGTAAATATATTCATTTTTACCAAAATTTCGATACTATTTCATGTAGTATCACGATATGTGATTTGGCCTTCAAATCTCAGAATTTCGAATAGTATTGCATTTTAAGAAAGTTTTCTTGCATTTTGTTTCGTACGAAAAATCATCGAATTTAGCAATATTTGACGTTTATCATCCCCTTTTCCTCTATGTGAGTTAAACAAAATATCATCGAATTAGGCAACATTTTGCCGTTTTCCACGTTTTTGTGAATTTTCAGTCTATGAGTATTAATTCATTATATATACGATAAAAATTATGCAAACACATAATTGATTAGATAATAACCTTAAATACTTCATTTTCAATCAACTATTTGTTTCTCGTTAAAATACTGAGTAAGATATATAAAAGGGGAGAAGTTCTGTTTTTATTGCATATATCGACGTTTCAGCCGGAATAGAGCGGTTTTCGTGTACATCTTCCATCGGTAATATAGACGGAAAATCAGGAACATTTTAGTTAATTCTAATGAAAACACATTGTTTTTTATCATTTGTATTGGAAACAACATTGTCATATGTCTTTTCTTGGATCTAAATAATACGAAACCTCGCTCTATGATTTGAAGTTAAAATCCTCAAGTATGGTTAAATAGTGACTTTTTTTCACGTTTTTCATGTAGTTTGATATTACGTAGATATATTCATTTATACCAATATTTCGATACTATTTCAGTGTAGTATCACGATATGTGATTTGGCCTATCAAATCTCAGAATGTCGCATAATATTGCATTTTAAGCAAGTTTTCTTGCATTTTGTTTCGTACGAAAAATCATCGAATTTAGCAATATTTATACGTTTTTCTTTTCTCAGGTGATTTAAACAAAATATCATCGAATTAGGCAATATTTTGCCGTTTTTCCACGTTTTTGTGAATTTTCAGTCTATGGGTATTAATTCATATAATATACGATAAAAATGATGCAAACACACAATTGATTAGATAATTAACCTTAAATACTTCATTTTCAATGAACATCTATTGTATCTCGTTAAAATACTGAGTAAGATATTGAAAAGGGGGAGAAGTTCGGTTTTATTGCATATATCGACGTTTCAGCCGGATTAGAGCGGTTTTACGTTACATCTTCCATCGTTAATATAGAACGGAAAATCAGACATTATTAGTTAATTCTAATGAAAACACATTGTTTTTTATCATTTGTATTGGAAACAACATTGTCATATGTCTTTTCTTGGATCTAAATAATACGAAACCTCGCTCTATGATTTGAAGTTAAAAATCCTCAAATATGGTTATATAGTGACTTTTTTCACGTTCTTCATGTAGTTTGATATTACGTAAATATATTCATTTTTACCAATATTTCGATACTATTTCATGTAGTATCACGATATGGGATTTGGCCTTCAAATCTCAGAATTTCGCATAATATTGCATTTTAAGAACAGTTTTCTTGCATTTTGTTTCGTACGAAAAATCATCGAATTTAGCAATATTTGACGTATATTCATCTCCTTTTCTGTCTATGTGATTTAAACAAAATATCATCGAATTAGGCAATATTTTGCCGTTTTTCCACGTTTTTGTGAATTTTCAGTTATAGGTTAATAAGTTCAATAAATATACGATAAAAATGATGCAAACACATAATTGATTAGAAAGTAACCTTAAATGCTTCATTTTCAATCACCATTTTTTTTCTCGTTAAAAATACTGAGTAGGATATTGAAAATGGAAGAAGTTCGATTTTTTATTGCATATATCGACGTTTCAGCCGGATTAAGCGGTTTTCTGTGTCCATCTTCCATCGGTAATATAAACGAAAATCAGGAACATTTTAGTTAATTCTAATGAAAACACATGATTTTTATCGTTGTATTGGAAACAACTTGTCATATGTCTTTTCTTGGACTAATAATACGAAACCTCGCTCTATGATTGAAGTTAAAATCCTCAAATATGGTTAAATAGTGACTTTTTCACGTTTTTCATGTAGTTTGATATTACGTAAATATATTCATTATTTACCAATATTTTGATACTA